>NW_013666177.1:23105-30426 GCF_000517525.1 Limulus polyphemus | reverse complement strand
GGGGTGGTTTAGTAAGAAATCTTTTTTTTTTTATCGGACAGATATGACCTAGTGATTATTGTGCCGGTATTCGCATCGAAACGTCCATTGTTTGGGCCTTGATATTCCGTTGAACACGTTCCGAATTTTCAGCTATGTACGAGTTAAAAACTGACGATTAATCTTGCTACTCTGTTAAGAGTGGTCTTGCTGGCGGCGAATGCTTCTGACAGGTTGTCATCACTCTGGCCAGCATTTCAAAAATTACAGACTGCACTTTGGAGTCATTTAGTCTATATCTTGAATAAAGTGCCATTCAGATTGAAAATGTCAAATACAAAGTCTTTATTTTTTGGCACTTAACAAATCTGTAGCTGATTTTAAAATATTTTTCTAATTGTTGATTTATGTTCTACAATTTGTGTTTTGTAACAAATTTGTTATGATGTATCTATTTTAATATCGACTTTTGCTTAGACTCAATTTATATTTAGAAACATACATATCTTATACTGTTCAATAGCCCCCCCCCCAGTGGCACAGCGGTATGTCTGCGGACTTACAACGCTAGAATCCTGGTTTCGATACCCGTGGTGGATAGAGCACAGATAGCCCATTGTGTAGCTTTGTGCTTAATTACAAAACAAACTGTTAAATAGGCCCGGCATGGCCAGGTGGTTAGGGCACTTGACTCGCAATTTGCGGGTCGTGAGTTCGAATCCCGTCACACCGAAACATGCTCACCCGGTGTCCAGACTAGGACGCCAGTCCTACTCCCAAATACTCATCTCCAAACAGAATTTGGAGGTGTGAGAAATACCATTCGAAACTACTACTGTTAAATATGTATATTATTCTCGAGAATAAGAATCAACAATATATGTGTGTGTACGTAGACGCTAATATTAGCTCCAGTGTTGTTACGTAAAGCTAAAAATTCGAGAAAGCCTCTACACGCCTATAAATATAAACAACGTGACGTGCCAAGAAAAGAGTACCTATTATTAATTTGCTATAGTCAGTGTGCTATAAACTTCGAAAGCTATAACTTTGATTGTTATAACGCTTATCAATCGGGACACTTCAGATATTTGACCATAAACATTTATAAATTTCGAACGTTACAAATCATTCAACTTCAGTGGATTCAAATCGGACATTAGTACTTTTATGAAAACATTACCTGACGTCACCGGTAGGAAAACTCGGCGTGTGTGGCTGGTGAATAACGAAAGACAAAACTAGCTCACTGTGAAGTGAATTATACTTGCGTCAACTCGTAATTAACTCGCTCATCGTGAACCCTCGGTAAGATATCGAATAAGTTCCAGACTAGAAAGAAGACTTTATATTGCTTGTAAGTTTGTGAAACTTTTGTTTATAAATCATTGTTTTTAATAACTATTTGTAATAACTGTTATTGTAAATTGTGCTGTTGTGTGTATAATGTTAAAAAAAAGAAAACTGTGTGTATCAATCTTGTTGGCAAATATCATAAACTGACTATATATGGGCTTTTACTTAACTACTAAATCCAAAGTACAATTTAACTAATAAATTTAAAGTATCATTTATCTCTGTTTCAGACCATTTGAAATTCTAATACGTAACAGATTGCACCAGTCATAACTTGATATTACAAGGGGTTGTATCTTGTCTTTTTCAGTTGATTGTAGAGATGTAAGCTATTAAAAAAAGTAGTAGAAATCGGAAACTGCAACTTATAGCGATGCATTTTACATGTGCTTCACGTAGAATACAAAATTATAGCATCTCAGTTTACTTGAGAAAGCACTAATACTCAATGAATTTGACAAAAAGGGTTTTTCAATGACAAAATATATACAACGTAAACTATTGGCAAGTTAACATTGTCATATGAATTAAATCTTGTAGAGCATCTAAAGTGGAGAATTGAATATCTTCTAAGGTATAAATAGCTCTTATGATTTTATTTTAAAATCCAAACTAAAAATATCATTAATACTTAAAAGTTGTTAATTATCAAAGTTATAATTTGTAAATAGTTGTGAAGGAAATAGTTGTGTTCTCTTTTATTCCAAGCGATTTTTTGATAAAAAACTATAATGGTTTATGAGAATTACATTGAAATATGTTGCGTTTTAACACATTAGTGAATATTTTACACAAAGATACACTTCCCCAAATAAACTATAGTGTTTTTTTTAATGCTTGAGGCTGTATGACTCTACCCAAAATAACCATAGTAGTTAAGAGTTAACTGTATAGTGTGATGAATATAATTTTTCTTAAGATATCTTGGAAATTCTTGCCTTTTTCTTCGTAGTAACTCTCACGATTTGCATAACAAGAAGAAAAAAAACATTCCATCAACTGTACGATTATATTACTCTAAGAGTGTATTTAAATTATAATTTTCTCGTGCCTGAACCTTCATCTAACTTTTAGATTTGCAGCTGTAAACTCAGTTTTTCTTTTCTTCCAGTTTGGTGAACAAGAACAATATAATGGAGTCTTTAGACTCGACGTAGTTTGAAAAGTTGGAGAATGCAATACGAAACCCACAAACTTTCCAACCTGGATTCCACGTAACATCTCTCATTAGGCCATTAAATGAACTCAAATGAAACAGTTCAACTCTTTTTTTTTTACAACTCAACCAGTTAGTATCATGAATCTGCGTCTCTGAATTACATTCCAGTTATCATTGAAACCTTATCTACCGACTTTTTTATATACCTCTCAAACGATATGAAAGCGATAATCTCGTAGCTTTAAAAGCAGCTATGCTCCTTTTAACTCCTATGTTGCCAAACCACATTAGTATTCAAAAATGAAATGTGCCGAAAACAGTTCGTCGGCCCCTAGCGACAATATCGGCATTCTTGATAAGGTGCACACATGGAGTGAAAGGTGTGTGAAATGGCAATGCTCTATTCGTTTTTTCTTCAATATAACTATTTATTGGAAAATTTTTATATGTTTCAACCTGCAGTAGGATCATTCCTGATACAAGTTTACAGACTAACTCATTATACAGTAGGGTTAGTTTGTGAAACTGCCTCTCTCCTGTTGCAAAGCAAACTAACATGTCTCGGTTATCCAGATTAAAATATTAATCTTGAACGTACTGTGTTAACGTAGCATGTGTGTGTTACCAATTAAAAATAAATAACAAATGATCTACTCTCTCTCTCTCTATATATATATATAGCGAGAGTTTTGCTCTCAATCTACTTTATAGTCCTTATGGCTATTTCTTTCAAGTCTGTTGTATTCATCAACCTAACGATTTTAACATTGGTGGGCCAGGTGATTAGGGCGCTTGACTCGCAATCTGCCGGTCGAGGGTTCGAATCTCCGTCCCACCAAACATGCTCGCCCTTTCAGCAGTGGGGACGTGATAATGCGACCATCAATCCTACAATTCGTTGTTAAAACAGTAGCCCAAGAGTTGGCGGTTGGTAGTGATGACTTGCTGCCTTCCCTCTAGTCTTTCACTGCTAAATTAGGGACGGCTAGCGCAGACAGCCCTCGTGTAGGTTTGCGCGAAATTCAAAAACAAAACAAACTTTATCTTATGTTTGTGTCGTTGACCTCTTAATGTTTTTCTTAAGAAATATGTTTAATTCAAGGTTTCGAAACTATTCGGATAAACAAGAGGATGATGACAATACCATAAACAGATGCTATATTTTGACACTTTTATTAATAGTACAGAGGACTAATCACAATATATTTGAGCGATTTGTATATTCTAATGTCGTGTGGAGTTTCCAACACGGTAGCCTATAAATATAGATGTTTGTCACAGTCTTTAAAAAGGAAGGAAACTCGTGTAGCGAAATTGCTAAAGGTGTAGTATCAGAATTCAAAACATTTCGAAACATTGGATAATAACATGTTCCGCAACCACACCGTAAGCCAATCTGGAGCAAACAACACTCATTTACAAGGTAAAGGCTATAGTTATCAAAGACAACCTGTCATCCCAAAGCGCTGTTACGATGAAGTTGGGTATGTCTCCTGGTGTTTTTAACAAGCAAATAAACAAGGATTTGAGTTATATGACGAAGACTTACAAGCTTCCAGCTACCTCGAAGTCAACGGATTTTTTTCATGGAAAAGTTGGCGGAAGGAACTAGAATCACAGCAATCTTATTCGACAACATACCTGTAAAGACTCTTGATGTAGTTTCAATGTTCCTTTTAACGTGGTCTTGGAAGCCAACGTACACTTACAATGGAAGGTCTGTGAAAAGTTTAGTGATAAATGTGGTCAAAAATTGATCTCGCCATCCTTCGCAAGAGCTTTTTTCTATTGAAAATATGTAATCATGACTAACAGAGTTAACATTATCGACAGTGGAAGAAGTGGTTCCAATGGCAATAAGAAACATGGAACATCGTTCTTAGAGACTCCGATAACCTCATTAGAATAGTAACTATCTAATATTCAAGAATACTATTTTATCATTATCATTACTATTGATAAATGCTTTTAAGATTTTGTATTTTAAAAGTTGTTCGTAAAGAAACCATAGTCAATGACACAGGCTTGCGATGTGTCCTAGAGTAATTCCAAAAATGATATACATTTTTCTCCATCACGTACAGATTTTTCACAAAACGTCATAACGCAATATATGTAAAATAAACACGTAGTTTTGAGACTAAAAGACGCAGATTTCACAAAAAGAAATCAAGATGAATAAGGATGCATATTCGTTTGACATCAATGTTTTTCCCTTTTCTTCAGTTTGTTTTTATTTTTATTAATAAACATAACAATAAAAATTGTTCATTGTGGTACACGAAATAATAATTTGATCTAAGTAGGTGTATTTTTCTTCCCGGTTTATTGTATTGCTGTTGGAGCCTTAGGCCTTCTGATTGGCCACGTTTGGCTTCAATCATTAAGGTTATCAACCATGTTAAATATAGGCTTAAACAACCATATATCTAACCCACAAATGTTTTAACAAATGTAAACCAACAGCATAGACTACAATCTCAATTAAACCACTTCTTTAGCTTATACGAGTAAAGATATTTTGTTTTGTAGAATATGTCTAGATGCGAGTTCCTACAGATTATATCAACTATTCCAAATATTTAACCCTCTGTTTTCAGTCTTATTAACTCACCATTCAAGCAAACAGCCTATGGACAGTTTATCTAAGTTATATATAATCCTACACATCTAATTTAAATATTATTTAATTCTTATACGTTTCAACCAAAAAATTGGTTCAGTTACTTAAGCCTGTTTTTACAGATTAAATTTATTAGTTCGGATATCAGTTTAGTCAAACAGCTTAAAGCTGTGTATTTAGAATTATAAATTATAAACTCCGGTATCATCATAGTAATGTTCATGATAGAAAATTCTAACATCTTTAGATAATGACTTAAGATCAAAGATTTCAAAACTGTATTTCACCATGCAAGTTGAGCTTTAGAGAGAAACGAACAGTTCATAGGTAAAGAATACGTATGATATTAAGTATAATGAGTTTATTATTATATAAAATGCTGAATCAAACGCATATAAATGGTTCGTAACACTATCTTAACGTAGAAGCAATAAATATAAATAAAGAACAGTTAACAAACAGATCAAATTTAATAGTTTGCTCAGTGAAACTATAGGAAAACAAATGTTTAAAGTTTGAACCATTTATTTTAATACCACTTAAATTTTCAAATAAATATATTCGATAATTTAACCTGTTTCAATTCAGAAAGGAACTAAAGTTACTTGTTAAAAACTGTTAATTTTTATTCATTAGTTCTTTATCCTGGGGTAACACTTACTAATTTTTAACTGTTTATCCAGCCTCAATTTATACATAAATCTGGGGTATAAAACTAAAATTAAGCCAAAAACTAGATTAACGCTTTCTAAGTTACAATTAAATTGAAAACAAAGATAAAATCACCCATCTTGAAAAAAATAATATAAGGTAAGAAAAAAAAAAAAAACACGATACAACTATAAGGCAAAAAGTCGCATAAAAATCCGAATAGTTCATCATATTCATAAATCAATGAAATAATCTTCGCAACAAAGTCATAATTTTAGATCATGACATTCCTAAAAAAGAGTAAATATATGAAGTTGTTGTTTCAATTTATACATACTTAAAATCCAATTAAAAATATTCTTATTAGTGAAAGTTTAGATATTAAATATCTCTGTAATTTTACATTTAATTTAATGTTTCTTTTAAGCACTATAGCTTTTTCATAACGAAGAAGTGTTGCAATTTCGAATGATCTGAAACCGAGCTAAATGATACTTTAAATTCAGTAGTTAAATAAATGCCGATATGTATCCAATTTATGATATTTGCCAACAAGATGGATACATACAGTTTCTTTTTTAATACAAATATGTTTTAATATATAAACAACAATACAATTTACAATAACAGTTATTACAGACAAAGTTTTACAAACTTACAAGCTTACTTCTTTCTAGTCTGGAACTTCCTTGATATCTTATCGAGGGTTCACAATGTTTGTTTGTTTGTTTTCTTTGTTTTTTTTAAATTATGCACAAAGCTACTCAAGGCCTATCTGTGCTCTGCCCACCACTGGTATCGAAACCCGGTTTCTACCGTTGTAAGTCCGCAAACATACCGCTGTGCCACTGGGGGGGGGCGGTTCACAATGAACGAGTTAATTTCGAGTTGACGTAGGTACAATTCACTTAATAGGGAGCTAGCTAGCCCTGTGGGCCTCGCTTTTCACACGCCGATTGCAGGTCGAGGTTGAGTTTTCTACCGCTGAAGTTATATAATCTATTCGTATAAGTACTAATGTCCGATGTGAATCCACTGAAGTTAAATGGTGTATAGTGTTCAAAATGTATAAATGTTTCTGGTAAAATATCTGAAGTTTTCCGATTAATAAGCCTTAATCACAATTATAACGTCCGAGATTTATAGTATACCAAATATAGCAAATCAATAATATATACTGTTTTTTGGCATGTCGCGTTGGGTATATTTATAGGCGTGTAGAGAGTTTCTCGAAATTTCAGTTTTGGCTAACAATGCTGACGCTAACACTAGCGTTTACGTATACACACATATATTGTTGATTCTTACACTCAAGAATCTTCTACAACTATAGAGAATAGGCGGGAGTTTCGCAATACAGATTTAACATACAGTTATATACATTTCTAAATATAAATTAATTTAAACAAACATTGATATTAAAATTAATATACAATAGTAAATCCGTCAGAGGAAGCCTCAATTTCTTTGTAATACTTTTTAATATATATATAGGTAAAATTTTATGATATTCTTGTAATTTACATAAAATCAAAGCATGTTGAATAATAATG
>NW_013666177.1:0-22359 GCF_000517525.1 Limulus polyphemus | reverse complement strand
TTCACAAGATGGCTCGGCATGGCCAGGTTATTAGGGAACTCCACTCGCAATCTGCGGGTCGAGTGTTCGAATCCCCGTCCAACAAAATATGCTTGCCCTTTCAGCCGTGGGGACGTTATAATGTGACGGTCAATCCCAATATTCGTTGGTAAAAGAGTAGCCCAAAAGTTGGCGGTGGGTGGTGATGAATAGCTGCCATCCCTCTGGTCTTACCCTGCTAAATTAGGGAAGGCTAGCGCAGATAGCCCTCCTGTAGCTTGGAGCGAAATTAAAAACAAACAAACAATATTCCCTTTGTTCTACGTATATTCGTTGAATGTCATTTTTACTCATAGGATACTCGTTAAATTCAACTTTATAAAATAATCAACTCAGTCTATCTCTCACCTTTTTTTTTTTTGAAATAACTTTGAGGAAAAAGCGTTCACACCATAACAATTTCTGATATAACAAAGTGCTTATACAAATAGTGCTTCTATTACTACCGTGTTTGTTGTATCCCAGCGGGCCTAATGAACTCTCAATTAAGTGAAACGCAACTTCGGCAATAGATATAGCAATTATAGTGTAGTTGAAATACAATTATTATACCATATTCTAGTTCTTGAAACTTCCTAAAAGAATGTAATGTTAAAAATATAATAGGCCTAATGTAATTTTTTATGACAAGTATAATTGATTATAATCATATTTGGCCAGTTTCTGAAAGGTTTTAGGACCATAAAAAATTGTATTGTAACAAATGGCTTATACAAACAGTGTTCCGACCCCTACTGTGTTCGTCGTGACCCATCCGTTCAGCCTGGTTAGCTCTGGATTTACTAAAACAAATGGACATGGCGAACTTAGTGTGGTTCAACTTACATTATTATAAACTCTTCTAATTCTTTAAAATACCTAAAGGACTAAGTACAGAATGTAAAGTTCAAAGATAAGATAAGACTTATAGCAATGTTGTTATACTTGGTCAGTTGATATACTGTTATTATGCACTGTTCTAATTCTCCAAAACCCATAAAGAAGGAGATAAACAATGTGTTTCTTGTGCCCCAGCTATTATGATGAGCTCTGGATTGAGCAAAACGCGTCGTCTGCAATGGATATGGCGAGCATAGTGTAGTTGAAAGACTATTATTATACACTCTTATAATTCTTGAAAATCCCGAAGGGGCTATATGAAGAATTTATGCATTAGAAATACAATAGTCCTAATGAAAAGTCTTATGAGAAGTATAATTAATAATAATCATACTTCGTCAGCTTAGAAAAAGCATTCACAACAAGATAAATGTTGTACCTACCAATAGTGTGTTTATTGTGTCCCAGCCCTGCCTAATTAGCTCTTGATTGAGCGAAACCAGTCGTCAGCAATGTATGTTACGAATATAGCGTGATGAAATACTATTATTATACGTTCTTCTAATCCATTAAAATCCCTAAGAGCCTACATATGGAATGTAGCGGTTACAAAATGATAGGCCTAATAGTAATGTCTTCTGGTAGAAACAGTTAGTTATAATAATGTTTTGCCTTATATTAATAGTATTCCGATCACTATTCTGTTTGTTGTGTGTCATCCGACCTCATGAGGTCTGGATTAAGAGAAACACGGCGTCCATAATGGATATAGCAAACACAGCGTGGTTTAAATACTGTTTTTATACACTATTCTAATCCTTAAAAATACCTAAAGGACTAGGTGAATTATGTAATATTAAAAAATTATAATAGGCTTAATAGTAATACCTTATTACAGAAATAATTAATTACTAGGGGGGAACCTGGTGATTCGCTTAAGAAATATTTGTTGTTTGTGGTATTTTATTTTTAATGCACAACGTTTATTTAAAGGCAGTGCTGTGTATTTAACGTTATTAAAACAGTTAAGTAACCTTCCTAGACTACTTACCAATGAGGTTAAGTACGTAGAGTTCTGAATGAATCTGATGGCCGTATGGAGCGTCTCAGTGATTGCGATGTTAAACCTATTCCACAACACGTGGTACTCACAAAACCTCTCTAGGACAAAATACGCTTTGAGCCAAATGTCTTGTTATGTCTGTGTATATATATATATGTGAATATATATGTATCACTACTATGTTATATTACTTATTATAATTTGTAAAAATTGCCGAATCTTGTTCCCCTGTGTTTTAAATTCAAGATGTTCCTACTTGTTTTAAACCTATTCTTTGTCAGTCAAATTAAGTAAATACTATATATTTTATTATTTCATGTCAAATAAAATAGGAATCATCGTCTGTCCTTTCACGAGACAACACGACAGCCGGCCGGGGGGGGGGGGGCGGTGCTGGGTCTGTATTCTCCCCGCTCAATCTTCGCTTCAGCGGGTCAGTCGAGAACTTCGCAAATAACCATGCAAAGTATGATCTTCAGAAAATGCGATCCTCAGAGAAATACATCTCAATGTTCTCTCCTTCCCGAAAACAAGAGGACAAAATACCCAGAATTGTAAATAAAACAAACCAAGAACGGGTTCTAACTCTAAACACCTACCATGATGATGATGTCTGGTTAAAAATAATAAACCGATCGACTTATCCTGCACGAGACATCAGATCTCGCGACGCTTTCAAATCCTGGATATCGAAGGCAAGTATTAAAACTCAGTGGTATTGTTCTCAACCTCATAACTCTAAAAACCGGGTTTCGAAACTCATGGTGGGCAGAGCACGGAGAGCCCATTCTGTAGCGTTGTGCTTAACTACAAAGAAACAAATATAGTATTATCTACTCCCACCCCTCATTTAGGCAAATGTTGACATCTTCTGTATTTCCATACTCCTAAATGCATTTTTGTATAATTTAATGAAATTTAAAAAGCTTTCCACGCACACACATGCATGTTACTCTCTTAATTATATAGATAATCATTTGAAAATGTACTCATACCAACACAATATCTGTCTTAATAAATGCCCAAATAGTGTTCCGGTCATTACTTTGTTTGTTGTGTTCCAACCCTGCCTGACAAGCATTGGTTAAAGCGCAACGCGCCATCAGCCATGGATATGGCGAACGTAATATTGTTCAAGAGTGTTATCATACGCTATTCTAATTGTTGAAAATACATAAGTGACTAGATAACGAACTTAGTGTAATTAATTATTATCATGCTTCGTCAGATTGGAAAAAAGAGGTTACAACCATAACTATTTCTGTTGTGACAAATTGGCTTATATAAATTATGTTCTTACGAATACTGTGTTTGTTCAGTTCCAGCTGGCCTCACGAGCTCTGTGTTTAGTGGAACCCATCATCCATAATGAACATAGCGAAAAAGTGTTGTCGAAATGCTGTTATTCTAATTTTGAAAATCCCTAAAGGACTATATAAAGAACGTAGTGTTAAAATATAATAAGCCTAACGGTAATGTTTTATGATTCGATAATGAATTATAATCACTCTTCGCAAGCTTATAAAATGCGTTCCAGCCCAACAATCGTTCTTGTAAGAAGTAGCTTATATAAATAGTGTTCCAACCACTACTACATTTGTGATGTCTCATCCATGTCTGATAAGCTCTGTACTGAACGAAATGCGTAGTCCACAAATAATATGGCGATCATAATGTGGTTGAAATGGTCTTTTTATACATTATTCTAATTGTTTCGAAATCCCTAAAGGACTAGCAAACAATGTAATTTTAACAAATATAATAGGTCTGATAGTACTGTCGTATGACAGAAATAACTAATTATAATCATGCTTCACAAGCTTAGACGTGTAACAAATGGCTTATATTAATAGAGTTCCGAACATTACTGTGCTTTTCGTGTTCGAGCCGTACCTGAAGAACTCTGGATTTAACGAAACCGGTAATTTTTATGACAAACATAATGCGGTATAAATTGTACTGTACAATGTACTAATTCTTTAAAATCCCTATAGGACTAGAATAAGAGTGTGTTGTTACAAAATCATAATCATGTTTCACCAATTTGGAAGAGGCATTCACACCACAATTTTTTCTATTGTAGCTAATACCATATATAAATAGTATTCCAATACTGTATTTGTTAGGTCTCATCCGGACACACGACTTGTGGGTTGAGTGAAATTTGTCGTCGGTAGTTGATTTGGCGAACATACTGGAGTTAAAATACTATTATTTCACTCTCTTTTAATTCTTTAAAATTCCTAAGGAACTAGATAAAAAATGTAGTATTGAAAAATACAGTAGACCTAATGGTAATCTCTTATGACAAAAATTATTAATTTTAATCATACTTCGCCAGTCTCGAACAAATGCTTTTGTGTTCTGACCACTAATGTGTTTGTTCTGTTCCATCTGGCCTGATATGCTCTGAGCTGGGTGAATCAGTTTGGTGATGTTAATTCTAATCATACTTCACCAGTCTCGAACAAATGGTTTTTGTTCTGAACACTAATGTGTTTGTTTCGTTCCATCTGGCCTGATATGCTCTGAGCTGGGTGAATCAGTTTGGTGATATTACTACTATTATACATTCTATTAATTCTTGAAAATCCCTATAGGACTAGATAAAGAATGTAGTGTTAAAAATTTAAAAAGCTATAAAGTAATGCCTCACGACTACGATAATTAATTATAATCTTGCTTCGCCAGCTTCAGACAGGCGTTCAAACCATAACAATTACTGCTGTAACAAATTAACTGTATAAATAGTGCTCGAAAACTACTTTCTTTGTCGAGTCCCAGTAGGCGTTATGAGCTCTAGATTGAGCGAAACGCGTCTTCTGCAGTGGTTATGGCGAACAAAATGTGGTTATTCTATTATTATACACTCTTCTAATTCTTGAATAAAGAATGTAGTGTTAGAAAATATAACAGGCCTAACAGTAATGCTGAATGTAATCAAATATAATCATGCTTTGCCACCTTAGAAAAGGGATTATAATCACACACGTTGTTATAACACGGGCTTAAATAAATAGTGTTCCGAACATTACTGTGTTTGTTGGGTTCAAGCCGATCTTATGAGTTCTAGATTGAGCGAAACGCATGGTCAGCAAAGTATATGGCGAAAATAGAAAATACTATTACAATTCATTATTTTAATTCTTGAAAATCGCTACGGGACTCGAAGAAGAATTTTATGTTGAAAATAAAATAGGCTTAATAGTAATTTCTTAAGATAAATGTAATTAATTATAAAATTTTTCAACATCTTGTTAAATGATTTCTGTTGTAATAATTGGCTTATATAAGTCGTGTTCCGACTGTTACTGTGCTTGTTGTGCCCCAGCTGGCGTCATTAGCTCTGCATTTAGCAGAACGCGTCCTAGGTAATGGATATGTCGAATATTGAATAGTTGTTATACCGCGAGAAACCGAGTTTCGATACCTGTGGTGGGTAGAGCACACATATCCCATTGTGTAGCTTTGTGCTTAATAACAAAACAAACAAACAATTGAATTTATGAAATACTATTATTACCCACCATTTTAATTCTTGAAAACCCCAAAGGAACTATGTAAATAATGTACTTTTATAAAATAAAATAGGGTTAATAGTAATGTTGTAGGTCAAATAGAATTACTTATAATACTAATAGTGCTTCGCTTGGTTGAAAAAGTCATTCACATCATAATTATTCCTGTTGTAATTAATACCTTATATAGATAACCTTCCGATAACTACCGTGTTTGCTGCATCCCAGCCAACCAAAATGTGTAGTAGGGACTAAATATGACAAACACAGTGAGGGTAAAATACTACTATTATACACCCTTTACATTTTTGAAAATCCCTACGGACTAGGTTAAGTGTTTTGTTTTAAAAAACATAGTAGGCTTAATATTAATTTTTATAACAACTGTAATTAATTATAATAATGCTTCAGCAGCTTGGAAAAGAATTGCTGTTGTAACATATGGCTTATAAAAATAATGTTACGACCATTACTGTGTTTATGTTATTCCAACTGGCCTGATGAGGTCTGGATTGAACAAAAAGCATCGTCGACTATGTATATGGCGAATATTTGTGTTTCAAATACAATTATTACACATCCTTTTAATTGTTGAAAACCACTGTAGGACTAGAAAAATATTTCGGTCTTACAATGTGTAATAGGTGTAATAGTAATATATTATGACAAATATCATTAATTATAATCGTGCTTTGCAGGTTCTATAAAACAATCACACCATAAAAATTGCTCTTATATCAAATGGCTTATATAAATAATATTCCAATTACTACTGGGTTTGGGTTGTCTCAGCTGTCCTGATGGGCTCTGGATTAAGTGAAAGGCGTCATCAGCAATTGATATCACGAACATTTTCCCGCCAAAGTTTCCAGTTGACATGGCTCAATTACAAAGGCTTTCATGTCTTTCTTGTACGTGTCTTGTACGTGAAGCAGAGTTTCTATCTTCCAGGTGGTTTTCTTCTATCTGCTTCCATTGTGTTTAGATGCCACAAGCAACGTAGGTGTTTCTGATTTAGTACTGCTGATATGCTGCTTAGCTGCTTAGTCTTGCTCTGTGAAGGACTTCTACGTTTGTGACTTTGTTTTGATACGGTTTAGGGGGTGTAGGTGAAAACTTTCAACTTATTTTCTTTCATATTTTTTTCTGTGTTGCAATGCTGTACATGAAGATGCTGAGTAGCTTGGCTATATATATACTAGGTATACTTTCATGGAGTCCACGAAAGTGTTCTGTGCAAGAGTAAATAAAACAAAAATTAAGAGTAACATATATTTTGATTTATTGCTTTTGAAGGTAATATGTCATAGTGTGTTGTAGCCTGCAAAGTGCATCATTATTCTAATGATTCATGGTATGCACACGTTTTGCTGACGTTACCGCAGAACAGATTGAAACGTTAAGCGTCCCTTATGTGACGTCATTTTAATGCCTACTGACTGACAGACAATGCACTACTGTATAGTTGTGCGAGTGATTAAAACAGGTGCTTAAAATAAGCATCTTAACCTTTGTTGTGAACTTTGAGTTGTTGCAGAGTTGTTCTGTTAGTTTGTTGAATGTTTTAGACGCATATTCATTGCGTCCATTTAACTTTGAGTGAAAGATGATCACTCATTATTGATCAGTGGTAGCTGAACTTCTTGTCTACGTTTAGTGAGGTGTCGTTCAGTGTAATTATTTGTTCCTGAAAAACATCTTTTCATAACGCAACTGTCTACTTGATGCTGGTGATGAGAAAAAAATATTCATGAATCTTTATAGCAGGTTTTAGTCATGGGCAGTAAGGGCAATATCATCGGCAAAACATGTCTAAACTTGATTTCGGTTTTAACTCATGACAAATTATTAAACTTGTCATCAGTTTTCATATATGGAGATATATATATATCACCTGTCCTCAAATGTATTATTCAGTAATACTGAGAAGAAGTGCAAGAGCGCATCCTTGCTTCTCTCTGCTTTTCATCTCAAAAATGTCCAAAGTTGATACATCGAATTGGAATGTATCATGCATGTTCTCATGGCACGAGCATATCAGGCTAAGCAGTGTTAGGGGCATCTGAACTTTTCTATGACTTTAAACAGGCTTGCTTTGCTAACCGTGTGAGATATCGTGGACATATTGACAATGGAGATTTACAGTGGATTTATCTTCACTCTGCATTTTTTGTAGATCTCGTAATGAAAATGTCATATCCACTGTTGACCTTCCAGCTCTGAATCTATACTGAGATTCTGATGTGATTGGCAAGTTGTTTTAGCCAAATCACGATTACGCTGGCAAATGCTTTTCCTGTAATTCTGAGGAACGATTTGTCTTTGTAGTTTTTGCAGTCACCCTTGTCTCCTTTGTTTTGCTAGAGTGTGATGATGTTTGAAGTGTGTGTGTGGCCAGCGGAATTGTTTTTAACATTGCAGTAAAAGTTGATGGAGATGTTGTAGCACACATGTCTTTCCACGCTTTATAACCTCCGCTGGGATGCCATCATTTCCAATACTAATTTGTGCATCGCCTGGTAGTTTTTTTGCCCCAGCTTCTTTGCATACTGTAGTCTTGCTTTTGTGTTTTCTGATGAGTTTCAATTGTGATCCAAGTAAGCTTTGTTACTGGTTTCTTTGAGAGGTAAACAACTTCTTGGCGTTTTCTTTAAACCAGTATTTGTTAGATGATTTTTTTCTCTTCAAATGTGTCTTGCTGTCTTTTGGGTGACTACTCTTATATACAAGCATGTTGGTTTTTGTTGTGAGTTTTGAGTTGTTCCAAGCTCGTTCTGTTAGTAAGAGTGGTAACAACCATTTTAGCGCACATACATTTAACTCATCTTCAAGTGCAAGATTATCACTCACTGTTTACTCATGTTGTGCCATGTGTAGCCTGTAATAGAAGTGGCATGCTGCATCAGAAGTTCCAACTTGCTTCTCGACTTGTCTCGCCAGTTAAATTTGCTCACTGTTAGGCTAGCCCCATGGAGTTGGGTTTCCTCAGCACTTTTGCCTTTCCAGTAAAAGGTTTAATTAACTTCTCTGATTGAGCCAGTATCTGCCAATCTTGTTTCCTGCAGTTCTCTGTCTATTAATAAAAATATCTTCCATCTGCCCAGCTTTCAGGACTCTATTTGTGTCTACACTAAGATGTATAGATGAAGTGTCCTATCCATTTGTTAGCTGCAATAGCTGTTCACTGCAAAGCCAACATCATGAAGTCTGATTTCCTCGGCACCCGTACTTTTCCAGTATGACGTGAAAATGGTAAAAAGGAAGGTTGCTTGTTTGCAGTAGTATTTTTCCAACTCAGTTCAAGTTCATGTTTCAAATAATCTGTAATATGACTGGTTGATTCTTGGAATAATCTTGTGCTTTAATCCATGTAGTTTTTTAGCAATGTGCGTCACTTTGCTGTTGTCTGTATTTCATCATTGGTCATGCTCACACACATAATTCTGACGTTCCATCTTCCCAGCCGAATATTCTATGATTTCTCTTCTTTTCGCCTGGTGACTCTTTTTCCGTCTACTTTTCATCTATTGACCTTACTGGCTGGGACTCTCCAGCTAAAGGCACTGGTAATTGACCAGTGGAATGCCAGGACTTCCTCCACTGTCAAAGGTAGTTTCCAGGCTTAAGAAAATGTGTTCATCAGGTACATTTCCTGAACATGCTAAGAAGAATGGATGGAGAGTCTTCTCCATTTGTTAGCTGCTTTGCTGGTTTATTCCAAAGGAAGGACAGGGGTAAATACGCTTGGAACCACTTTAGCTGCAGGAACTGTCAGAACAGAGGAAATATTCTATTTGCCCATCTTTCAGGCTGCCGATATAGACTGGATAGCTTAAACTATCCTACCATGGAAAGCCTTTTGACAGCATATATTCTGCCAGAGGTAAGGAATTATGTACCCTTTTAATTTTTCATCTGCCTGCAGCCATTGGCACTATACAGGATGTCAGGTTTAACAATTGCTGCCTAGTCTTTGGCGTTTACAGACACGATTAGTACCATGTACTCTCAGTGTGGTTAAAATACTATTATTATACACTCTTCAAATTCTTGAAAATTCCCAAGAGAGTTGATAAAAAATCTAATGTTAGAAAATATAATAGGCCTAATAGTAATATCGTATGACAAGTATAATTAATTATAATCATGCTTTGCCAGTTTGTAGAAGGTGTTCGCATCATAATAATTGCTGTTGTAACAGACACTACCTTATCTAATGTGTCCCAATCATCCTGGATTGAGCGAAACGCATAGTAGGTAATGGACATGGTAAATATTGTGTTTGAAATATTAGTATTATACACTCTTCTAATTATTGAAAATTCCTAAGGGACTAAATAAAGAAGATAGTGTTAAAAATAGAATAGATGTAAAAGTAATGTCTTATGACAAGTACACTTGATTATAACCATGCTTCACCAGCTTGGAGAAGGTGTTCCCATCATAACAATTTTCCAATATGTTTCAGTATTTCTAACGCTATATTATAGAATCTCTTTCTATAATGCTGTAATATACAGAGATGTTCTTGTAGATGTATCGAGATAATTGTCTGGAAAATTTAATAACTCATCAAGTCTCTCTTATCTATTTTTAACTGATTATTTATTATGAACTAGTGTAAAAGCCCATCAAAAATGATGGAAACTACTGGGAACCAAAACTATTCTGTATGAAACTGGAAATACACAAGAAAAATAAATAAAAGAAATATAAAATATACTTTCCCAGGTACTTGCTACATATTGTTCCTGAAAACACTAAATGTAATTGAGCAAACATGCTACATATTGGTGCTTTTGGATAAAAATATTTATACATACGATAACAATGTGATTATATACACATCTGTCTTCGGAGAAAAAAATCGTCCTCTTTCCTACAGATAGTTGGTATCTTCAGTCTGTTTTAACAAAGGCTTTTATGTAATTCCTAAGCATAGATTTACGCTAATTTTTAACTTATCTTTCACAAGAGTCTTCCCGGCTTTCATATTCGGATCCTACTTAGCTTGACGTCATAATGATGTGGTGTCACACACATAACGCTATGCCTGATCTGGTTCTGGGAACTCCCTCCTTGACAGGCTTTTATATAGTAGAGAAAGTGACGAAATTTAGGATCTATTTACGCTTATGTTAGCGATTAAATTCAACTAAAATGGAACGGGCAACCAAAAGAGGAAGTATTATAGGAGAAAAAGTGGAATTGGACTCGTGCAACTCACGAAATTCGGAGAAATCGAGCGTGGCCGACTGACACTTAGTTTTTTATATGTAATATTAATGATAAATATATATATATATCATTATTTTTAATAAGCTTCAAGTTAGATGAGCAAGGTGTGTCAATTATTATTACGCATGCTCGAAGGTCAGTAGCGTAATACATGGCTTATTACCATAAAAAGAAAGAAAAGTAAAAACAAAAAAAAAAACTAATAACAACACACTTTCTCATACATATAAGAAATTCTTGCAAATATACTAATACGTTCTTTACTTCATGAAATGCCAATGTTGTTCCATATTTGCAGTCTAATTGCTATTAAACAAACTATAGCTCATGCAAATATTGTTTGCGGAAAATTAAATATTGCTCAATTTTCTGTTTTTAGGTGATTTGAAGCAAAAACCCGTGTCGAAAAAGTCAATTTGTTTCGCTTCACTACTACCTATCCGACCCTTATTTTTAGACTCATCATCCGCCTGATGTTTTAAGAATAATATACAATAACCAGCTTACGATTACTCCCGAAGGCTATGGTCTGACGTGAAACTGATAAAAAGGAGCCTTGCGTGTCTGCAGCAGTATTTTCCAACTCAGTTCAAGTTACACCAAGTAACCTATATAAAGATATAACTCAGAGATGGAAAATCATGCTACAACAATTCACTATTAATTAACTAGTTAAATACAAAATTATATACAAGTGTATTTCCTAGACATCTATAATCATAGATAAGGCATTGTCATTTTCAATATTAAATACTTAACATAGTATGATCTAAAATAGCAATAACTGAGTTAAACGTTAGAGCATTGTCTGAAATATTTTGTCATTCGATTAATTAAAAGAAAAACGTATCGGTATCAAAATAGTTTCCTGGTTTAAGAAAATGCTGTGTTCATCAAAAATAATGAAGACTAGCAATAAATATGTTAACAAAAGTATGTTTTATTATCATTATAAAGTCATCTTGATAAAAAGCATTATCATATCAAGTTGTCTTTGAGATAACAACACTGAAGCTTAGCCAGTATAGATTAATACAGAGATGTAGACTGGATAGCTTAAACTATCCTACCATGGAAAGCCTTTTGACAGCATATCTTCTGCCAGAGGTAAGGAATTATGTACCCTTTTAATTTTTTCTATGCACTGGTAGTTTAAGTTGTAATTTCTGATCTCTATACTAAACGTCCCAGCTTTGATTAAACTTTTTTTCACTGTTAGTCTGTGTTGTAATTTCTAGTAATAGAAATCATATTAATTAACAGTATCCAAGTTTAGTCAGTATTGTGTAATATTCTCTGATTAGCCTGCCATCTAGTGTTGGACTAAGAAACTATAACTTTAGTTATTTCTATAAACTATAATTATGTTTTGCATCATAAATCAAATTTTCTCCGCCTTCATGACACGTTTTCGGTTTGATTGTTCTGATGAGTAATGGGTTCTTTAACTGATACTTAAGATATGCTTAAGCGGCTTATTTTTTTTATTTAATCAGCTTTTGTCTTAACAGTTATAAATATAGTGTAAAATAAGTTCACGTCTTTTTTTAAGTGTCTAACCTAGATTTCTAACAAACAATTGTAAGTTAAAGTATCCCCAAACAAGGAAATTATTAATGGTAATGGTTTTCAGACTGTGTACTACTTGACTAAATCATAATGTGCACCATTATGCAGAATACTTGTATGGCAAAATTACTCAAATGAATCAGTGTCGTTTATGTTAGTCTATAGTCATTCTTTGTACTACCTACAACAAACTCATGTGCCACGAATCGAAAACCTGTGACTTTGGGCATGTCCCCATAATTTGAAGATTAGAAATCATATTGCATTTCTTTGAGTTTCAGTTTTGGCAGTGGGCATTCATTCATAAACTAATCGCTTACACAATTAAATGCACCCGGATCTGAACGTTATCTTCATTACTTACGTATCTTAAAGATAGAACAGACTAACTGATATACTATGATATGTTTTGATTAAAACATTGAAACTTTAAGAATACCTACTACGTGTGATAAAATATTCTAAACTGCTCTAAATACCTTAGTATATTCTAAAAATAAACAACAAATTTAGTCATGGCATATATTGAGAACACGCTAGAATCAACAGACTATCCGAAGACATCAAACCTGATTTGGAAGAGCTACGAAAAGATATATATACGTGGATGTAAAAAGCAAAAAACACATATATTCTCCAGATATAACATTTATTGGTATTTCATTACATACGTACATAATTAACTTTCTACATTGAAAACCACATTTTTCGTATATAGTAGAAAGTAAGTAGTATAACCAGTTGACACTTTAGCCAAAACTGCAAATATATGTCTTAGATTTAGTAAAAAATTTAAGGTAGAGTCAGAGAATGCTCGGGTGAAATAACTTAATATGGTGTTTCATTGATTGAATAGCCGCTGTGTGACGCTTCACAAGCACAGGGAAGTATTTTGTCAATACTACGTTTGCCATTTGTTGAATTTGGCGCCAAAGCAATACGAGGGCTATCTCCGCTAGTCGTGCCTAATTTGGTAGATTAGAGGGAAGGAAGTCAGTCAGTATCACGAACCCCCAACTCGTGGGTTACTGTTGTATGAAATAAAAGTGGGATTGACCGTAACTTTATAACGTCCCCAGGTCTAAAAAGACGAGAATGTTCGGTAACGGGATTTCAACCGTTGATCGATTTAACCATCAGTCATAAAATAATACTGATAGGTTTTTTTGTTGTTGTTTTTTTTACATATGCACGCTGAAATTAAAATAATTTATTAATGAGATAAAAATAAGTGTATCTGCTTTGTTAGACCAAATTGTAGTTTTGGGTTTCTAAACTACTAATCTAAGGTATAGTCTCTGATCTCAATAATACCGGTGTAAGTTGAAATTTAGAATCACTATACTACAGTATAAAATGTAGTTTCTGGTCTCTAAACTACCAGTGTAGGTTGTAGTGTATGATCTCTATTCTACAAGTACACTGTTAGTTTGAGTTGAAGTTATTACTCACTATACTACCTGTGTAAGTTGTGGTTTAGGGTCACTGCACTAGTAATCTATGTTATAGCTTCTGATCTCCATACACCATTGCAATTTTTAGTTTGAGATCCCTACAATATTAATCTAAGTTATTATTTCTGATATTTGTACTATCAGTTTAAGTTTTTGTTAAAGGTCTTTATACCACTAGTCAAAATTGTGGTGTAGGAGATCTGAACTGCTAGTCTAAGTTGTTGTTTCTGATGTGTATGCTACCAGTGTAACTTACTTATGGTTGAGGGTCTGAATTCTAGTGCTACCAATATGATTTGAAGTTTTTTGACCTATGCACTGGTAGTTTAAGTTATAATTTCTGATTTCTATACTAAACGTCCTAGCTTTGATTAAACTTTTTTTCACTGTTAGTCTGTGTTGTGTGACTTATGAACTATCAACAGAAGTTTGATTTATGATATTTCCACTGCTAATCTAAGTTGTAATTTCAGATATCTATCTATCAGTGTATGTTCTGCTTTTCGATCCCTATAGTTTTTGTTAGCTGTGCGACATGTGCAAGCTATGATTAATGCTCTTTATACCACCAATCTAACTCGTAGTTTCTCTATACTACCAGTACAAGTTCTAGTTTCTGATCTATATACTACCAGTATATGTTCTAGTTTCTGATCTCTATACTATCAGTACAAGTTCTAGTTTCTGATCTCTATACTATCAGTATAAGTTCTAGTTTCTGATCTCTATACTACCAGTATAAGTTCTAGTTTCTGATCTCTATACTATCAGTACAAGTTCTAGTTTCTGATCTCTATACTATCAGTACAAGTTCTAGTTTCTGATCTCTATACTATCAGTATAAGTTCTAGTTTCTGATCTCTATACTATCAGTACAAGTTCTAGTTTCTGATCTCTATACTACCAGTATAAGTTCTAGTTTCTGATCTCTATACTATCAGTACAAGTTCTAGTTTCTGATCTATATACTACCAGTATAAGTTCTAGTTTCTGATCTATATACTACCAGTAAAAGTTCTAGTTTCTGATCTCTATACTATCAGTACAAGTTCTAGTTTCTGATCTCTATACTATCAGTACAAGTTCTAGTTTCTGATCTCTATACTACCAGTGTAAGTTCTATACTACAAGTAAAACTTGTCTTCGTATCTTTACAAAAATATTTTACGTTGTAGGTTTCAATTTCTACACTGCCTGTTTTTATTCTGACCTGCAATAATTTCACTGCTTGTCTACACTACTAGTGATAGGTATTAATGAAAACAACTTCTTATAAAGTGGTCCTAAAATATGTTATAAAAATAACTAGGGTAAAGAACATAAAAATGTAAAACTGAATTATATTTTAATCCTCACCAGCGTATTTCAAAATTTTCAAAATATTTAGTTTAATTGTTTGTTTGTTTTTCATAACTCCACTTCAACAAACAATAGATTGTATAATGATTAAAGTTATTTCTTTCTACCGCATAAAAGTCTATAATTCGTAAACCACCAAGTTCATGCAGAAGGACTCTATTTTATACCGGTAAACGTATAAAATACTCCAATTTGTATTAATATTATAGTACTATTTTTTTCTGTATTAATAGTACAG
The DNA here is from genome assembly GCF_000517525.1 of Limulus polyphemus. Classification (NCBI taxonomy): domain Eukaryota; kingdom Metazoa; phylum Arthropoda; class Merostomata; order Xiphosura; family Limulidae; genus Limulus; species Limulus polyphemus. The sequence goes on along the minus strand of NW_013666177.1, from coordinate 7,062 downwards.
ATAAAAATGCTATTAGACACTAAATATTGTGTATAATACATAAAAAGAAATTTAAGGGTATTACATATTTTGAAAAATTGGTCACGTAAGTTGTAATTTTATTTTTTTAAGCTATGTAAAGCTGAGAAATGTGTTCCAAGAAACTGTAGAACACCTTTTCATTAAATCTATGATTTAGCATAACAACAGAGGATCCCAGGGCATGGATAATATATAGGTTTCTAATGAAGCTCTATCCAGTGTAGCTGAAATGTCGTACAATCTTATAGTACAAATTGTTTTGGTGTACTTCTACAACCACGTTAACATGAATTTCTATTCAACTATAGAACTTATAATATTAAAGGATAATGAAGTTTGTTTAAACTTGCTTATTTTTAGGTTATCAATTGCTGTTACGTTTATCAGGCTTATTGTAGAGAATTACACTAATCCTACCTAGGGTTTGCAAGTTTATACACCAATGATTCCTTATGTAAAAAACCTTCATGAGAAATGACTCAAAATCTGTAAAGTGAAAAGCTAGTTTTCATTGATTAAGAAAGATGGTTACAGTTTAGATAATGCTAGGCTTATAGAATTATTTTACTGGTCTTGACTTTTGCAAAAAGTGTACAAGCTGTTAGAAAACAATTAAGTGAATCTGAAGTTTGCAGAGCCGTCGCACTGCTTCAGGAGGTCCGCAGTCAGACTAAGGTAGCACAGATTATGAGGGTGTTACAGTCTGTGGTCAGTAGATTGTGGCGCAGATACCAAGCTACAAACGAATACGCCAGGAGGTCAGGCCATGGTTGCAGAAGAACCATAGGGGCAATAGATGACCGATAACTGCGAAATTTAGCCCTTAAAAATCGCCCAAGCAGCGATGGTGCCCTCAGTGACAAGCTTCAGCATACCACTGGAGTGCATATATCGTGTTAAACGGTCAAGGACAAGCTCCATGAGGCTGAGCTCAGATTCAGGATACCAGTCAGAGCCCCTGTACTAACCCCAAGCCCGATTGACGTTTGCCCAGAAACATATTGCCTGGATCCTTCAGCAATGGACCCTTGTACTGTTCACAGATGATAGTAGGTTCTGTGTATCCTCAAGTGATCGACGTGTAAAGGTGTGGGATGTGAAGAAGAACGATAATTGGCCTGTAACATTGTCCACTATGATACCTTTGGGTTGGCTCAATCATGGTCTGGAGTGACATCTGCATACAGGGCCGTATAGACCTCTATGTGGTGGATGAAGGATCCCTGAAAACAAGACGTAAAGTAGATGAGATCCTGCTACTCGATGAAGGATCCCTGATAACAATACGTTACATAGATGAGATCCTACTAGCCATTGTTCGTCCTTTTTCTGGTTCTGTCGGAGATGAATTCATGTATCATCAGGATAACGTCCGTCCTCACACTGCCAGGGTCACGAGCAATTTCTCAGGATGAAAGAATAGAGGTACTGGACACGCCTGCTAAGTCAACGCACCGAAATCCAATTGAGCATGTAAGGGACTTGTTAGGGAGAGCAGTTAGAGATAAACAACCTGTTCCTACTACTGTCCAGGAGCTCAGAGCTGCCCTCATCCAGGAGTGGACTGTGCTGCCTCAGCAAGTTATCCAAAATGTCATCAGTAGTATGGGGAATAGATGCAGAGAAGTCATAAACAATAGAGTAAGACTTACCAGGTAATAAGGACCCATTTGGATGAGTTTATTCATCTTAATAAGTTTTTTCAGTACTGGACGTCTGTCTGTGATTTTTGTCTTCAAACTTTAAAAAACATATCAGAACCTCATTATCCATTAATTTTATGAGTAATGCTGTCACAGAAATTCGTTTTGCTGATTGTTCTCTGTATGTTTTCTGTTGTTATGTGAAATAATTGTTATGTTTTTAGTACGACATTTCTTATCAAATACATTTTTTACATTTCTTTGTATTTTTGTTGTTAATATGTTAACTAGTTTGTTGAGTAGAGTCATCTCTTACACATTATACAGGTAGATAGAGTAAACGGTTTATATGTGCATGTGTATATTTATATGTAAATATTTTATAGTCCTGATGTTTGTGACAAAAATCATCTTCATTCTCATCTGATTTTTATGACAGAAATTAGGCCTATTGGTTTTGAATACTCCGCCAGCTTTCGTGTACGTCTTATGTTTTTAAGTACTGATATTGTGATAAACATATATTGTATGGACTGAGGTGCATACAAGCAATTAGTCTGTGGTAAACATTTTTTCCAGTTATTTATGCTTCGTTCGTGATGTTCAGAAACAAACACATTTACCTTCGAAACTAGTGGAATTCATTCTGTTTTAATATGCAATGAAGCATATTAATATCTTTATGTTATATACGTTACAGTAATCGCTTTGCGTTTGTAAAGTACGTATACTACTGCACGTGGGACCGGCTAAGCTTACGGAAGCAGTAGTTACTTAAATATAAGTTTCTCTTAGGCTTTATTTTCATGTAATTCAAAACGGTAAGATAACATGTGAGGTTATATGTCTGTATATATATATATATATAAATATATACGCATCGCGGCCGCCACGAATCCTGTTAACTTGAAAATATTTTTCAGTTTGATGTATATCCTATAATTTATTTTGTTAAATGGATCTTTCAGTTATTTGTTTTATAACAAAGAAATATAGCACACTAGCCAAGTGTAGCAACAATAAGGTATTCGTTTGTTTTAGCACAAAGCTACACAATAGGTTATCTTTATCTGTTCTCTGTCCACGACGAGTAATCTAACTCCGGATTTTAGTGCAGTGAGTTCGTAAACTTACCGATGACCCACTGGGTGTTAAAGTGTTCGTAACTCGGCATTACTAACGTGCATAAAACTGTTGTAAATTAGCTTTTAAGATATTTTTGGCAAGACAACGAGGAGTAATATTCTAGATATGTCCATCAAGTTTAATCAAAATCAGGTAATTTTTGACTGAGTTACAGAGCAAAAATAGTGTGAAAAATCGGTCCCCATGTTAACAGCTTTTCATGACCTTTACCCTCCAAAAACTAATCACTTCTAAGTTACGTCATAGTCCGAATGTATACCAACTTTTTTCCAAATCCAATTAACCGTTTTCTAGATAACTTGCTGATAAACACACACACAAGGGTGAAAACATAACCTCAGTCCACGTTCGATGGCGGAGGTAACAGACAAGTGCAAGTATAAATAAAATCACGTTACAAACATGTTTTAGTAGACTGTATTAAATATTTTTTCACACATTTCATACACTGTGGACCACATAATAATTCACTTCGTAAGTAGAGGGCTGATGTTTACACATGTGAAATCTTTTTATAGTGGACTTTTTCCACAAGCATTCATTCTCGTAATACTGCACCATTTTTCACATATATCCAGCTTCTTCATGGTGGGCATTTATACACACATGTCCGGCCTCGTTATAATAGACTACTCAGTCTTTTCGTTATGTTATGGTGGATTGTAGTTCATGTCCAGTCACGTCGTGATGAATTGTCGTCCACCACAATTTGGTCTAGGTTCGTTATTCACACACCGAGACAGTTCGTAAGGGTGAATTTTTGTCTACATAAACCCTACCTTGTTATGATGGACGATAGCTCATTTGTTTTCAGCTACATCGTCCACCAGCATCCATTCTCGTCTCGTTATTCACAAGTGTTCATCTTCAACACGTTAGTTTCTTAAAATATACCATTAACTACAAAAATACGGCAGAAAAACATTACTCAAACATGCCGATCTCGACACACAAAAAAACGTATGTCAGTCTCGTCACACAAACCGTTGATCACTCATGTCAGTCTCATCACAGCAAACCATTGATCACTCATGACAGTCTCGTCAGAGCAAACCGTTGATCACTCATGTCAGTCTCGTCACAGCAAACCATTGATCACTCATGACAGTCTCGTCAGAGCAAACCGTTGATCACTCATGTCAGTCTCGTCACATCAAACCATTGATCATTCATGTCAGTCTCGTCACAGCAAACTATTGATCACTCATAACAGTCTCGTCATAGCAAACCATTGATCACTCATGTCAGTCTCGTCACATCAAACCATTGACCACTCATGTCAGTCTCGTCACATCAAACCATTGATCACTCATGTTAGTCTCGTCACATCAAACCACTGATCACTCATGCCAGTCTCGTCATAGCAAACCGTCGAACACTCATGTTAATATCGTCACATCAAACCGTTGATTACACACGTAACTCTCGTTACGACAAACCGTCGATCACGCATATCAGTTTCATCACGGCAAACCGTTGATTACAAAGGTTCCATTCGTTATAGCAACCCTTTTATTGCACATGTCCATTATTCTGCCGTTTATCACAGAAGTAGGTTCTGAAAGAAAATGAAGTTTATTAGAAACAAACAAATGAAATTGAACAATTCACTCTATATTTACATTTTTGAATAATAATTTGTGTAAAGTGAAATATGTACGACTTTAAATTAAAACACTACAAAAATAACCCACGCACATTCTAACCAGCAAACATAGAACTGCATGAATGATCACACGAAGTGTGCCATTACAACCCACACACATTCTAACCATCAAACATAGAACTGCATGAATGATCACACGAAGTGTGCCGTTACAACCCACACACATTCTAACCGTCAAACATAGAACTGCATGAATGATCACACGAAGTATGCCATTACAACCCACACACATTCTAACCGTCAAACATAGAATTGCATGAATGATCACACGAAGTGTGTCATTACAACCCACACACATTCTAACCATCAAACATAGAACTGCATGAATGATCACACAGTGTGCCATTACAGCCCACACACATTCTAACCAGCAAACATAGAACTGCATGAATGATCACACGAAGTGTGCCGTTACAACCCACACACATTCTAACCATCAAACATAGAACTGCATGAATGATCACACGAAGTGTGCCATTACATTTTCCTTTTATTTTGTTAACTTTTTATTACAAGTTTTCTTGTAAAATGGGCCATGCGTGACGCACTGATTAACGTGGCGGACATTTTAAGACTGTTGATCTATCATTAACTTACGTAACCATAAGGATAAAACATCACGCTCTGCTCCTTAGGGTCATGGATGCGTTATAAGAATGACAGTCATTTTTCACTATCCGTTTAGACAAGAGTAGCTGAAGAGTTGGCGGTGGGTGCTATTGATTAACTACATGATTTCTAATCTTCTACAAAGTTAGGTGCGGCTTGAATAGCTTTGTGCGAATGTCAGAAAATAAACAAATAAACAAAATCTGTCAAGATATTTTTGTTTTTTGATTTTGAAACTCTGACCCGATATAAAAATGATAATTTCGGTTGCCTCTCTAGCTTTTTATCCTCCAAAATAATATTTTCTAGTTTGATAAGAAAGATAATAAATGCTAAAAGTGTAAATCATATAACATTCTGAATGTTATTTTCATATATTTTAAACATTTCAAACTTATGTTATTCGACTTCAAAGGTTTGAGATGAATCACATTGGTTCAATGATTAGGCTTCATTATCGTTCGAGTGGTTTAGTTTTATATGTGTTTCTTTTTATTATCATCATGTACTAAATACATAAATATACATTTGTATTAGATAAACGTAAAAGCTAGTTTAATATCCCTCACATGTAGTAAGCTGAATTTCACTGAAATATATTAAATCTCAGTCCCGATTTCTTTTTTTATCTTTCTATAACATACACACAAAAAGAACAAGATCAGAATATCTTGTCTTTGCTTTTAAAATTACTACTTTCTGTGGCAAGGACAGCATTGTGACAGCGAGGATATCAAGATCCACATTTCATTCTTGTGAAGAATGTTTACACGAAAGACAATACTTAACAATAAACAGGGTCTTTGTCAAAATGCACACATATGCGATACATGGACTAAAAGATTAGACCATAGACCCCAAGCTTTAGCCATAACCATCGTAATTCAAAACTTCTGACAAGAAGAGGGGGCAACCAGTATACGACAACTCTTAATTATATAGGTCCTGATGTGTCCTGTAGTTAGAGTGTCCGGACCGTGAACCCAACGAGTCACAGCTCACGATCAGTTACCTCGAAAAGTGCTCAACACTTTTGGTGTTGTGTATGCGATTATTCGAGTAAGAATAACTCAAGAGTTGGTGTTGGGTGCCGTTGACTAGCTGTCTTCCTTCTGGTCTAGCAGCTCATATTTAGGGAGTGGCGATTATTTGCAGATCGCTCTTTGCGCGAAAAGCCTTAAAAACACTTAATCGAATAGCGAGATTGACTGTCACTTTTATAATGCGTCCACAGTAGATCGAGGGCTTGAGCTTAGGCCACGCCCGTCACGTTTAAAGTAAAATTGTAATAAACTTAATTATGGAATGATTTTGATTACTATATACTACCTATCATGTACCTTCAACTTTACGTGATAGTGTTGCTTAGAGCAACAACATAAATCGTAATGTGATTACTTTGGTAGTCTTGATTTTATGTAGACTATACCCAGATAGTGACGCTTACAGTGACAACATAAATCGTAATGTGATTACTTTGGTAGTCTTGATTTTATGTAGATTATACCCAGATAGTGACGCTTACAGTGATAACATATATCGTAATGTGATTACTTTGGTAGTCTTGATTTTATGTAGATTATACCCAGATAGTGACGCTTACAGTAACAACATAAATCGTAATGTGATTACTTTGGTAGTCTTGATTCTACGTAGAATATTTTATACTCAGATAGTGATGTTTTATTAAATATAATGAAACTGTGTTTAATGCTAAGGTGAACACTGATATATTTTATATTAATAAATTAGCGGTGTTAGTTTTTGAAGTCTAACATAACTTATATTTAATGTCTATGCAACACAGAGACATACACCCACACTCTTATGTACGTATGTTTGTATATAGAGGTGTGTAAATATTCTATGGTGGCTTGAAAGAGGCTTCGTGTTTTTCAAGAGATTTCTAACTACAACGATACCAAGCTATGAATGATAAAGGATTTGTTTTGTTCAATAGGCAGCGAATAAGAAAAA
>NW_013666176.1:518814-541143 GCF_000517525.1 Limulus polyphemus | reverse complement strand
TATAAGAAACCTATATTTCTTCATTTCAAATCACACCACCCAGAGCAATTCAAAAAGGGAACAATAATAGGAGAATTAAAGAGAATAATTTGAAATTGCTTTGAATTGGCTAAAATAAAAAGTTGTTTTATAATTAGCTGGAATATAAAGGTCGTTTTTTTCTAACATTTTTATTAAAATGTCTACATCTCTGTTTGGTACTTGTAAAAGAGTATCTTTACCAAATTCCATGCAATTTGGCCAAAATATGGCAGAGTAATTGTCAAAAAATCCTAAAATTATGTTTTTTTGTGGCATCTTGACCCTGTATAATTACAAAAATGGGCAAGTCTACCATTTTTATTTGTTAATGTGTGATACCTGTAGAAAAGTATCTTTGTACCAAATTCCATGTATGTTGGTCAAAATACAGCTGAGTAATTAACCAACAATTCCAAAATTAAGATTCTTTGTGAGCTCTGCCCCTCCCCCTTAAAAATCTCAAAATGGGGATAAAGTTTATTTTTGTTGCAATTTTCATCTTGATTGCTGTGAATATGACCACATAGGAGCCTAAAATATACATTTTTGGGTTGTTTGAACTTTCACTCCATAAAATCCTTAAAAAGGCCCAAATTAAAAAAATGAAAAAAAAAATGTCTAGGTTTATTGGACCAACATATAACACTACCAAGTTTCAATTTAATCTGCTAAGAAATAAAGGAATGGCAGTCAATTGAAAAGTTTTTGGAAGAAAAAGAATAGAAGAATAGTATGTCTCGCTGCAGAGACAGTAAAAAGAAACCAGTTGTATATAAATATATTAAAAAAAAAGTCGTGAGGCAGAATTTAAGATTTTTTGCGAGTGGTTATTTAACTTGTATTAAATGAAGGGAGAGAGAGAGAGAGAGAGTTAAGCTTAGTAATTCAAATTGTAAGCAATGAGCTCATAGATTAAGTTAGTTACACTGGAGTGCTCTTTCAATCTCCAAAATGATTACAGAAATAATTCAATTATGATACACAATAAGTTTTTAGTTTTAGAATAGTATTCAAAATGAAAGCATAGATAGGTTAAAATGTACGAGTCGAAACATGTATTGAAAAAATCATATCTTTTTTTTTTATTTAAGAAGAGAACAAAAACTGTACATTAATAATGTTTTGTTAAAGCTTTGTTGGTCCACAATCACAACTTAAGTTTAACTGCATTTGCACTCTTTAATTTATATTTTTTCTTCTTCTTTTCTACCTTGCTTTGAATATGACTGGAAACTTGGTCTTGAAGCTTTTCAAAAAATTTCTTTGAGGACTTGAGGTCTTTGTTATTCTTGTTTCTAGATTCCTGTATTAAAAAAAATTAGATTTTGATTTCATAAAAACTATTAGCCAAACATATTCAATCTACCAGGGCTGTACTGATTGTTCATGGCACCCTTTGTGAGCTATAGATTTTTTCTCCTCAAAAAATTATAATTTATCCTTGCCTTCAAAAATGCAAACTAGTGCCCTCTACCAGGCAGTGCTCTGTGAAGACACACCATTCACACTTAACTTCGGTATGGTTCTACAATCTACCACATTTCATTTAGTCATTTCATTGCAGTATCCTACAGAGGAGTTTACTTTTAATCACCTGAAAATTATTTTTAGAGAGAAATTAACTATTATTATCCATAGTGACAAATTCACTTCTTTACGGATAAGCAACTCTTTTGTTCAAACTTTAACATTACAAAGTTATTAAATGAATAGTAAATGAGACCTCTATTGTTCTCCCTCTTTACACTTGTTAATATTAACTCTAATTCAACACATAATGTCTGAGCTGTTTCAAAATCCACAGTATACTTGTTTTAAAATGGTTGGCCATGTATCAGAGAAGAAATGTTATTAATTATTTTTCGATGGAACTAAACATGTTAGCTACAGTAACATTTTATAATTTAATTTTTGTATTTCCATATTCATCACTTTATTTATTGGTACTGGAAAGAAGTTGAAATTTGGATATCTAAAAATAGTGAATTACTGTTAGATAGCATTTATATTATTGAATAACATTGTTATGTTTAATTATTTTCAAGAAATAGTTCAGTATCTGTTGTCTACAAACAACACTAGTAGTGATTTAAAGATCTTATTTATGAATTAGTTGGATTAGATAAGACAGCTATAACTGATGCACGAATATAATCCCTTGTTTGTAACTACTAATGATGTATGAGTAACAATGTGTTTTGTTGCTGTTCTGGAAGTTGATAGCGAGAACTTGGTATATCATCTCTGATCACTTAATTTATTATTTGGCATTGAGCATGTAATTGAAAGAAAACTAAGATTAGCAACATATTTTTGTAATAAACTTCCTGGATAAACTTAGTTTTTCAAACTTTAGTCATGCTAAAGAGAAGTATTTTTTATTACAAAGGCAAAACTAGTCCTTATAACACAAATTGTATTGACTTAAAGTTTTGTGGTATGTACCTATAATGAACTGTATCATCTTAAAAAGACTTATAAAAGAACATTTCAACTATATGTCTTTGGCTTTAGTAAAATTTGGAATTCTAACATCTTGGTAAATTTTGCAGTAAAACTTTATATTTTATCTGTTATTTTCTCTACCTTAACTCTATACAAGGTTGGTCAATTTGACTGACCTTGTAACCACCAAAAAAAAAAAAAATCTAAATAAATCTAAATTACCCTTTTCTTCTTACTAGAATGACTTCATATTGTAACACGAAACTATATTCGTTTATCCTAAGTAGCTTTAAACTTGTAACAGTACATCTATTTATACTTGCATTTTATTGTTTTATTGCCCTTTGAACCATGTTTAACTACTATTCAAACCATTATGAGTTGTAAATCATTTGGGGAATGTGAAGTTCACGTTATGCTATCGAATTACATTAATCACGACCTGCTCGCGTGCATGCTTCGAGAAACATTTTTATTATATTAGTATTATTTTACTTAATGTAACCTTAAATAACCTAAAGAGATCCCCTTTTTTACATTTTAGTTACTTTTATAACTATAAATAAAGAATAAACATGAAAAACAAGAAATAAAGTACTTACCCATGTCTTTTTTTTTTACTGTCAATGACACTTAACCCTAGTTTTTTTTGTAGTAATGCATGAATAAATTTTATTTAATTAAATAATGCACAAAAGAACATAGAATAATAACATGGTAAAAGAGACAATTTCTTCTAACTATCATTATTTTTCTGGCTATCTAACTAGGCGACAAGAGCTGTTATAAATTCATCCAAGCTAGTCTTTATCTTTCCTGTGGCTACAAAGCTTGTACTAACAGAGAAATTGACAATTCTTCATTCAGAAAATAACATAATATAATACGTCATTTGATAGATGAAAACCTTGGCTTTCTATTGGTTATACATATAGAATTAAATGTAAGAGAGAACTATTAACAAATCCTGAAAGAGAGGATGTAACATGTGGGTGTAGCAAGAGGGGTCTGATTTTCTATTTGATGGCTCTGTAACCAAACATAATTGAAGGCTATAAAAATTATGGTTTGTCTGAGCAATGATGATTTTATAGTGAGTAATTGACGTTAAATTTCTTACTTATTGGAGGAGTGGTAGATAAAATAAAAAGAGGGATGCCTAAAGAAAATGTGTCACATTTCTTACACTAGGCAAAATTCAGGATTTTTTTAACTATTGCCTTATAAGATTAAGAACTTAAAACTTGTATACTATTAAAATGTGGATCATTAGCTATCATTTTATGTTATGCTAATTGGTATAACATAAACAAAAAGTAGTTTAATAAAATTTTGAAGGTAAGTCAGTAAAACCTCATGATGTGCAGTAAATGATGCCCAGGCAGAGAGGGTTAAAATGGCCCAAGAATTGATAGTCAGTGCCATTGACTGGCCGACTTCTGTTTAGTCTGTCAGTTCAGAATTAGGGATGAGTAATGCAGATAACCTTTGCATTGCTATGACAAATATCTGAAATGAAATGACTATTAAAAATAGTTGTATGTCACATATATAAAAGTAACTATTAAAACTTAGTTAAATAATGAAGTAGAAAATGAAAAATGACGTAAAAATATTCTTCTTTACATGTTGCTGTACAGTATATTATTAAATGTATGTCTTATAACTATGTGTTTGACCTTAGTAATCAAGGCAATCAATATTTAGCCTCACAGGAATATAGGGAACCTTTACTTGTCCTACCAAGAATGTGATCAGATCATCAAAAGTGGATTTTTCCTTCAAAAGATTTTAACTTATTTTACCAACTAATATAGATTTTTTTTTTTCTCAGAGAGAAAAAGAAGAAGAAGAAGAGCCACCAGAACATCAGGCAATCCGCAAGATGATGACTTCTTTATTTGCAAAACTCGATGCTTTGTCTAACTTTCACTATACACCAAAGCCAGTAAGCAATGATAATATTATTTAGCTAGTGACACAGTTTCAGCTTTAATTTTAATTTGTAAATACCAGAAAAGATACTGAAAGAAAATCATTTTGAAACAACATAAAGTTGAGTCACTTGTCTCAGTTACATGGAAGAAACATTATTCTTACTTACTAAAGAGAAAAAAAATATTTTTGGAAATAACCTTTTATATTTCAGTTGTACATTAAGAGGAGTTAGGCATATTTTATTAATTTGAATATTTTTAATTAAACTTCTTAAAGTTGTAAATATCTCTCAGGCTGAAATTTGCAATTTTAATGAGGAAGGATTGACTTCAGATTTATTCCTGTATAAAATGTATAAAATTTTCTCATTTTTTTGTGTCTTATTCAAATTCAAAAACTATATATTATAACTATAATGTTTCTTATGTGAAGTGAAGAGAGATTGGTTGTCTTTATGAATTGGTTTTGTTTTAGTTAAGCATTTTGTATTATCCCATTTTATTATGTTTGTATTATTACTATTGTTGTTGTTATAGTTGTTTACTGATTTTGCTTTCAAGCCATGCATTAAATTGAAAATTTTTATTTTTTTATATTCTTAACAAATTAAGAAAAGCTCATTGAAATATCCAGTTGCTATAATCTCAAGCAACATCCTAGCTTTTAGAATATTTGTAAAATTTGTTGCTATGCATGATTTCTAGCGTGGACCAGAATTGAAGATCATCAGTAATCTACCTGCTGTCACTGTTGAAGAAGTAGCTCCAACAGCGGTTAGTGACCTAACGCTTCTTGCTCCAGAGGAAGTAAAGGTAAAAATCATATGAATAATTGTTAAAACATCAATAACTTTTTATATCCTAACAAGTAATTGTGTGAATGTAGAATTTTATAGAATGTTTTAGATTGAATTAGTAAATTTAACAAATTAACAAGTATACGAGCCTGAGATTTTTTTTTTTTGTAACTGTGAAAAAAGAATAATTTCCATTTGTTGTTCAGAAAATATACCTGTTTAAAGATATATTATAAAGTAAAGTTAAAATAACATGGATAATATGAGAATTTATGGAATGTTCTTTTGCTTTTGTGAACTTTAAAAATGGTTAGCCAAAAGTGAAATATTCAGCCAAAATTAATTGAAAAATACCTTAACCTTCATTTGAAGAGTATCTATTTAATGTATTTTAAGAGCTTGTTATCATCTTCCTGTCAAAGTATTTGTTGCTTCTCCCCCAAAAAAATGTAATTGTTCTGTTTTCTTTGGTCTTTTAGACAGGAAGTACAAGAAACTTAAAAATAATGATCACCATAAAAAATATCACAATGATTTCTAGCACAAAAAAGTACACTATAGATCCACATGTAATATGTTAAACTCAGATTAAAAAATCCTGGAAATGTTCAAGCTATTGATAATTTTTATACTTACAAGAATGTTTATTTTATTTAGTTAAGTCATGAGCTTCTCTAATGTTGATTCTACTGCTTTTAGAGTTCTATATTTCAAGTCACATAATACAGTTTTACAAAATGGCAATTGTCTAATTTTCGTACAATTTTAAGTAGTAAATTTTATAAACTGTGAGTAACATAATGTAAACTTGATAAATAGTAATTGTTATAGATATTGACCCTAAACAATTGCATTGAATTTCAAAAATACACATAAATGTATTATCTAAAGTTCTTGGTTTATCCATGTGAAAATAAAATATATATAAAATGATTTTGGTTAGCCAATATTTAGCTCTTTATTTATTTCACAATTTAAGTAAATTTTACTGTTGCCAAACCATGAATTGGTAGGATTTTTTTTCCTGTTTGTATAAAAACATTTAACTGTAAAATTATCATTATATCAGTAATGATGTATGTACCAACTTATTTGTTGGTCCTTGACCTTGTTAGGTATATGGTTCCTTATAACTTACAAGTCACACACAAATATATAAACAAAAATACCATTAATATTGCAGTTAGTTCTTGCTGAGGTCATCTGTGTGTTTCATATAGAAAATAAATGAGTTCACCCATTTTGAAATAGTAGAGTGATTATAGCACAGTAAAATAACGTGTATATTACAATAGCTCTTGAAATTGATGATAATTTAAACTTCATATATTTACTGATGTTTCCAGTAAGAATAATGTGTAATGTTTATTCTACTACAATAACTTAATGTCATGCTAAAATGTGCTACATCCTAAAGCTTGTTAAATTTGAACATCAGTTCATAGAAACCAGGAAAGGATACACTTTTACTTATAATAGATTGAATATATGGATTAGGTTAATATTGTTTATTTAATGGAAGAGTATGCTTCATGTATGAGGTCTCTTTCATTTACATTATCTACAGGCAAGACCAAAAGGAGAAGTGAAGAGTAACACAGAAAAAACCAACACGGATAGAAAAAGAGACAGGCGTCAAAAGAAACTTAAGCAAAGACAACGTAAGCTAGACAGGGAATCACGAGAGAAAGCAGTTGCCAAATTGAACCCAGGATTAGGAAACAAATACAGTAAAATAGAAGCACTAAAGAAGCTGAAGCATGTAAAGGATGTTACAGTTTTAGAGGTAAATTTTTTATGTATATTAATTACTGGAAATACTTTGATTGAATATTTTTCACGATAAATATTTTTTAATGAGATTAAGGAAGAGGAAGTTAACCAAGTGTGCATGGAGTCAGTTTAATGGACTCATTTCAAATGTTTGTTTTCATGTAGGAGGTTTTAGATATCACAGAAATGAAATTTGAGATTTTTGAGATGAAGAAAAGTAGATTTAATCTTAACAGAAAATTACTTTTCACACGGACTATTCAAAACAAATACTCAATATATTCATGACAAAACTTTATTTTAGTTTATTTAAAATACTTCACTAAGAAATATGATTTTTTGTATGTGAAAAACTTGTAATATTAACTGAAAGACTGCCAAACTTTGTGAAGATATACACACTGTATTGATAGTTAGAAGTATTAAATCTATAAAGACTTTAAATGAATACAAAGAGCTCACATGGTTGGTCTCTGTTAGAGACTTCTACTTTTAAACCTTGCATTTCAGGATCCATCATTCTTCTCTTAGTACAAAAAATGTTACTCTAAATAAATTCGATAAAAACAACTCAATTCTTCCCAAGTAATTATTCTTTAACTACTGGATATTAATATAATTTCCTAATTTCAAGGTATTGATTCTTGAGTTCATTTATTCAAGGCAACATGTACCGTTTTCAAAGTGTGTTGTTTTGGCTTTTTCAATTATTATTATTTATAATGCATTAGAAAAAGTATTATTGATAAAATAAAATTTGTAATCTGCTGTATTCTTTTATATCAAAATAAATGTAAGTTTCATGTTAAGATTTATCTAATGAACCAATGTATGAGATTTTTTAAGCCATTTCTATCAGGGAAATTTCAAAAGTAGAAACTTTAGCAAACAAAGTTGTTCGGGTTTTAATGAATTCCACGTAGCTTTAAAAATATGTTTAGAAAGGAAATATTAAATTCACTTGGTATAACTAGTAAAAACCTAATTCCAGGATTTTAGAATGTACTGAAAATATTTCTCTCAATAAAAAGTAACATGTCTAGAAGTACTAGGAGCAGTGTATCAAAAAACCACACATTCTAACTAAGAAATTGCGTTAATTGGACGTGTTCATGGTTGTTTAATCATAAGTGACAATATTAAAATTATGCACACTCCAAAAGTACTCTTAACAATAAAAGTCCTCAAATTTACTTTTATAAAGGAGGAACACAATTTTCCGGAAAACTTTCATGAAGTTCATGTTGTCGTAGCAGAATTCCTGAATTTTGATAAGCAGGGCTAGCTCTGACTTGCCACTTTGGGTGAAAGCTGCCAGTAGGGCACTGTACTTCTTCAAGTGTTTAAAAGCTTGTTCGGCTACCAGCTCCTCTTTCTTGTTCCATTCAACTGCAGCCATTAGGGTCTTCCACACCTTAACGCAAAAAAAGGTGTTTTCAACAGTTAAAAATCAACACTTTTTAATTTATTAGTCAAAAATAATTGACTTATTGATACAATAAGTACAAATCAACAAAAACAAGTCAATTCCAGGATACAGAAAAATAATAGCAGAATCAGATCTAACGAAAATAATTTAAACAGGTAATTCAAACTCATTTTAAGACCATTATTTTATTATTAAAGACAAATACTTTTATCCAGTCATGGAAAGATACATTTAACATTACCATAAATAATACTAGAAACAAAAAAAGAAACAAAAATTTGCTACAGTAAGTGCTGTTGATTCTGAAAGGAAATGCTTCTGTATTTACAATAATTTAAGAATTATAACTACTTGGCTTGTTCTTAGCTTGGCTTGCGAGACCAGAGTTGCTGTAACTCGCTTGTTCTTAGCTTGGCTTGCGAGACCAGAGTTGCTGTAACTCGCTTGTTCTTAGCTTGGCTTGCGAGACCAGAGTTGCTGTAACTCGCTTGTTCTTAGCTTGGCTTGCGAGACCAGAGTTGCTGTAACTCGCTTGTTCTTAGCTTTGAAATCATATTTCTTCACTACAAATATTAAAATTAAAATAATCAAGCTTCTTTCACTAAATTTCTTATTCCTAAAACAAACAACTAGTTTGTATTTGTGGATCAACTCTTCCCAGAATAGAAATTAACTCCTTTCGAAAATATGATAACAGTAGTACTGGTATCTTATGCCCATCACACCTTAAAACTTTACTGATGGACAGTTTGTTCAACATTTCACCGATATTACTATCAATAAAGCAACTGATACATGCATTAATTTCAGATATTTCTTATTGTGACATCCTCCAACTAACAAAAATTAACCGATTACAATCTTCTAAACACTAAAAACTTTTATTAAATTAACATTTCGTGATTTTTGTTGTTTTAGCGCAAGGTTTCACAGTCGACTATCTGCGCTCTTTTCACAGCGGGGAATCGAATCTCGGACTTTAGAATCGTGAGTTCGTAAACGTACCGCTGACCCACCACTTTTTTTGTTGAGGAGAAATGATGTCATCAATATATCGTCTATAATGGAGTAATTTAAAATCAACAGAACATTTTTTTTTCAACCAGTTTTTCGTGAAAGCTTAAGAACAAACTCGCAGTTACAGGAGTAAAGTTTATACTAAACCTGATCATAAATAAAATCGCATAAAAAAACTGTTTGAAGTTTAAGTCTACGCCAAAGAAAGGAGTTCCATAAAAGACTTTTTAGTTAATTAATTATTATACGTTTTGCTTATATTAATACGCATAAGATTTTTAGGTCAAATTTGTTGTCAGAACTTCACAAACAAGCTTTAGGCTTTTTTTTTTTCTAAAGTTAGTTATTAAAACTGTGTTTTGAAATATTGCATTCCTGTTTTCCATCCCGATACTTTGTACATCCGTTTTTTTATGAAAAAAACTTCCAAGTTGTTTATAAATCTCGAACTTTTAAACCTAATCTGTTGTACACAAAATGGTATTAAAATTTTAAATGATTCAGCTTTATGAGCTATCTGAAGTGCAAGAACGTTTTCTTCTTTCTTTTATATCACCTGCAACTTCAACAATTCACCATGACAGCGTTTCACAGCCAGTGTGAGAGCCAACAAATAACCTTCAACAAAACAGAAGAGACAGAGTCGTGTTTTTCTGTCATCTTTCACTAAGGTCATGCATGATTAAACTGCAGCCAGCTGTGTTCAGCGTGGAACTATTATACTTTTATACAGTTTCAATGTCTAAACAATGCTGTGTTTGGTCTTCCTGCAGCCAAAAGCATATCGTTTCTTTCAGATGTTAGCCTTAGGAAGACATAAACTGTCCTCGAGAAAAGTAACTCTTTACTTCAAAAACCATTTTAACAGGTTCAAAAGTTACAAATTCTCATTGGCATGAAACGTAAAAATTGGAACTACTGTCACACTACAACCGGTTATTTCAGCAACATGTCATCTTACAAGCCAATCTGGTAGTCCTGTCTTCCGCACTGCCACGTTTTATTATTGGTATTCATAGTATCAAAGAAGACATCTCTTAAAGTTGAATTTACGTGTGTAAAACAGAAATTAAACAACTTATGTGTTCATTCTATTAGACTGTATATTCAAGATGTTTGTTTTATTGGGAAGTTACCTGTACATAAAGAAGGCGAAAAATCATAAAGTATACGTGATCTGTGTAGTTTTTAAGCATCTCAGAGTGTGTCTGCCCATTCTTTGCAACTTACAAACATGGCCTGTTTTGTTAACGAAAACCAATAGCATTTTTTCAATATGAAAAAAAAAATTTGTTTAGGCTCTCAAAGAATAAAAAAGGCACTTTTGCAATAAAAACCTGTTTTAAAAGGCTTACCACTTTGTCTGAGGACTTTATACAGAAATAGTCAGTAAAACTAAAACCCTTACTAATAAGACAACCATGATTAGTGTATACTTTCAATAACTGAAAAATTCAAATAAACCACACAGTTTGTAGCGTTTCATTTTCACATACTTTAATTATTTCTCATCTATGATTTCTTTCATTATTTGTTGCTCCAGAAGTTCTTGCACATGATGGACAAAAATGTAAGTAAACCTATTACCAATGAACAGTAGTGCATTCAGAGCCACCTTACAAAAATAATATATTAATACAAATTCCATTTTGAAACGGTAATAAAACCATAAAACTACTTTAGACATTCAGACAGTTTCAAAAGTTCTAACATAAAATTCCAGGTATTCTGCTCCTTTCTTTGTAATATCAGCCATTGTTTTCTGTTAGTTGGTGGTCTGAGCACCCAACTGGTGTACAGGTTTTAGGTGGGGTCTGAAGCAAAAAAATGCCAAGATAACATAGCCCAACCACTCCATTAATCTTCCTCTTCAGACTCTGTAGTTAGGAGAAATGATATCAGTAAACAAAAAGTATTTCATAAAAACTTACCATTTACTGAAGGAACGAAACAAACTTGAACAATTTTTCTTTTACTCCCAAGTATTTAACGTCGTTCGAACGTCTCATTTCAATTTTACATTTATACAAATCATATTTACCATTTTTACATAGCTTTATAATAAAAAATATTCTTTGTTAACTTCTTACGACGAAAGACACCTTATGACAAATAAGATTCTGTGTACGTCTACGTAGAACTGGTGACATGCATGCAAACCAACTAATTTTTGCAAAGGAATGAATAGAAATTTTTGTTTCAATTATATATATAGTACTGAAAATATTTAAGACTGAAAAAAACTTTTTTCTTCTAATAAATCTGGTATTTCTTTTTTTGTATATTATCAATAAGAGCTACAGCCTTCAACCAAATGTGCTCATCTACCAAGAGGCTGACAACAAGACAGTTTCCCGTGGATATAAAACCAAACAAACAAATTGGAATCACTATTTCGCTAAAACATCGCTACAGTCCAAATCAGCCAGAAAAATTATGATCCCATCTCATAAACAGATCAACAATCTGCCATATTAATAAACCCCAAATAATGTTCAGAAATTTTGCTATATTTTAAATCCCTAAATCATGAGTCACCACCTAAAACAAATGTTTATACAATAATAATTAGTTTGACTAGTTGATTAGATTTTTCAGTAAGCTGTTACTTTTAAAAAATAAAAAAAATTTTTACCATTCACACGTATCAACATACATATGCTTTATATCATGTATCTGTTATATTTAAGATATCAGCAAAACTACAGGATTCATTTATTTTAACACAAAGTATTTTAAGTATTGAAATAAATCTAAATTTAACAGAAAATTGCTTGTGTTATTACAGACTATAAACTAACACCCAAATCATGGTATTATTAATTAATAGCAAAATCTTTGTTTCATATATATTTTGAAACCTCAAACAACTTACCTTATCACCAACTTCACAGCAAAATATTTACTTATACTTAAAAAAACAAATCTAATCCTGCAAATAAAAAAACTTTACATTTATCAAACAATAGATTTACACTACAAACTTTTCACTTGTATAAAATAATTAAATAAAAGTATTGTAAGCATTTTAATGCAATGAAGCTAATTAATATACTTGGATGCTACTGTGACTGCCTTCAATCATTTTTAATACAGGAGCTAAAAATCTAATTCACTAACACTTGAAAATGGAAATGAAGTAGACAACTGACAAACATAAACTATCTAAACTACATATCACTAGTAGGTCAACTATGATTTAAGTGTGATTTAAATTATTTTTAGCAATTTTTTTTATATAAAATCTTAAGTTGCTAAATTAAAAAAAATGTATATTTAAGTAAATGCACAAAAATCCTTAAAAAAAACCCAAATGAAGTCGATGAATATCAATCTACTCTGTACTAAGTGCTGTTTTAATAGTTTGAAGTCATTAAAATTTTATAACATTCATGGTTATATTATTCTTTAATGTTACTCTCATTAGGAGAATTGGTTAGAATGTTAAATAATATATATATTTATTTATTTCTATTTTTCATTTCTCATTATATTTTTATTATGAGGATTATTTTGCACTATTAGCTTGGAGCATAGATTTAGGACTAACCTAAATCTCCTATGCTGGCCAAACCTTGCGAGATATTATTGGAATTATAACCAAAAACACTGTAAACTAATCAATCAGTGCACTCTGATCACTAGAAATGATATATCCAATCAATCATGGTGTTCTCTGGGGGGTCAACAACTATGGTTCTCCATTATTCTCAATTCTCACTGCCTGCATCAAATTTCCTAATTCACGTTTCTCATATCCATTTGCTAATGCCACTGACCCCAAGTCTCTGCTTGCCTACAACTCTTCTTCCCTTGATTTTTCCCATCAGAATCTTTGCAAATCTTCCCTTAGATTTAATTATACACAAAAATAACACATCTTACATTTTCTACGTATGACCACCAGTTGTTTTTTTTTCCTACTTCCTCAGTAGTTTCCTCTCTCTCTCTGTAATTGATCTTTTTCATTGATTTTGATAACCCTACACTTCAAATGCTTCCACCTGTCATTTTGTTTTGGCAGAGAGTATCCACATTTCCACTCTGCTGAGTAGGTATGAGACTGATTATACATAACATTTTTGTAGTCTCTCGTGAGCAATTCTTCGAGATTGATAAATCTGTTCTTACCATTCCTATCCTTCGCGTTCATCTCTTTCCATAATTGCCATCACTACTAGTATCCATACCTAAATATTGAACCCCACTACCTGTTCAAACTCTTTACATTCTACTTTACAAGCATATTCTGAGAGTTTAAATTAAATTAAGTACATTAAATTATACTAAATAAGCAATATTCAGTTATGATCCATGAAGATAGCTTGTTTGGATCAGAAATTAATAAGTCCTGTCTTTTAAAACTGCAGTCTGAGTTTACTTCAAGAATTTCAAGTACCTACTGTGTCAATGACAGGAAAAAAAAACTTAATTTGGCCACCCCTATCTCATGCAAAATATGAAACACGCGTGTTATTTATTATAAAATACAAGAAAGCAATATACATAAAAAGGAATTTTGTTAAATGTTCATCATCAGTCTTTTGTTGTTAAGCACAAAGCTAAACAATTGGCTATCTGTGTTCGGCACACTGTATTAAAACCCAGTTTTTGTCATCATAAGCCTTAGGATTTACCGATAAGCAACTGGTGAAGGGGAGCATCATTAGTAATTTTTTTTTATATTTCAAAAACATTGTAACATTTCCACTTATTTCTATTACTTTTCCTTCCACCTCCCTCACTAACTGCTCTATTCTGTGTGGGCATTAAACTTAACAATAGTACCCAACAACTTGACCTAAAATACACATTAATAAAATTAATTATAAATACAAAACAAACAACAGCGAGTGTCATTTATTTCAACTAAGCCAAAAGTTGAAATAATGGAACAAAAAGACCAAATATTTGCTATCAAAATATGCTAGACATTAGACGTTTTTTCCTACATTCTTCTTAATTAGTCTATTGTGGACTTCAAATCATAGCTGTGTAAACATAACACTTCAGATCTATCCGTGATTTGAAATCTCCAATGGACTAATTATGAGAAATGTGAGAAAAAACAACAACTGCAATCCAGTGTGATATTTACCATAAATATTTAGGCCTATTGTAAGTACAATATTCCAAACTTTCCTGTATTTCATTAGTGAATTTGAATAGTTTAATAAAACAGCTTAAAAAATTTAGTTATTTTAATGTGGCACAAAAAACAACTATATAGCTAAATTATTTTCTACATTTAAAAAGCCCAAATGTCCTAAATATAATCAAACATCATATTTCGTCCACATCAAAGACATACAAGATTTCTAAGTAACAACATCTACTTATCAGAAAGACCGTACTTTCAGAGAACAAATGTTTAAAAAGATTAAAAAACTGATATCAAATAACGTCAGGCGCAACCTTAGTATTAACAATACCACACTTACTCACCTTCTTCAGCATCTTGAAACCACTCTACAATTTTCTTCATTTGTTCTAAAAAGACAGTTTTCCCTTTGGAAGAATGAGCTTCTTTGTACCACTTCATAATGATGTCTTCGCTCAGTACATCAGCTACAAAACGAATTATTGCTACTAATGACTTCCATTAATAAATCTCTTGGTTATTCTTAAATGTAAAGCTCCTTGCAAGGTACACAGCACTTAATAAAACTACTCATTTCTTCTGAATGATGATGCAATAAGATGTTGAAACATGTAGTGAACGAATCTGTTCCCAGTCTCAGTATTTTATCCTAATATAGTAAAGTTATTAAGTAAAACTATATCTATTCTATTTTGAGACAGGGGCCAGTATCATTTTAAATATTTAATGTGTACTATTAAATGTTTGCTTTATTCCTTTAATACATCTGTGTGAAAACTTACACAGGTATCATCCTGATCTTAATATTCTCATCTCAATTCTTCGAGTTACAGCAACTCTGGTCTCGCAAGCCAAGCTAAGAACAAGTGAGTTACAGCAACTCTGGTCTCGCAACCCAAGTCCGCAGACATGCCGTTGTGCCAATGGGGGGCGTGTCTAGGGACTTACAACGCTAGAAACCGGGTTTCGATACCCGTGGTGGGCATAGCACAGATAGCCTTTTGTGTAGCTTAGTGCTTAATAACAAACAAACAAACAAGATTATTTTATCTGGGCAAAGTTTTATGTTTACCAGCCCAAAACTTCAATGTGTAAACGTAATATCTAATAAAAAAAAGTCAAAACCAAACAAAATAAACATTACATCAAACAAAATCATCTCATCGCAGCATGTAGGTCTTCCCACATTATCAAAACGTATAAATATAAGACTTCCCATTTTTATCGCAAAATATGAGTCTTCCTATGTGGTACTTTTTATCGCAAAATATGAGTCTTCCCATATGATCCTTTTCATTGTACCATGTAGATCCTCCCACGTGGTACTTTTCATTGTACCATGTAGGTCCTCCCACGTGGTACTTTTCATTGTATCATGTAGGTCCTCCCACGTGGTACTTTTTATTGTATCATGTAGGTTCACCCACGTGGTACTTTTCATTGTACCATGTAGGTCCTTCCACGTGGTACTTTTCATTGTATCATGTAGGTCCTCCCGCGTGGTACTTTTTATTGTACTATGTAGGTCCTCCCACGTGGTACTTTTTATTGTACCATGTAGGTCCTCCCACGTGGTACTTTTCATTGTACCATGTAGGTCCTCCCACGTGGTACTTTTCATTGTACCATGTAGGTCCTCTCACGTGGTACTTTTTATTGTACCATGTAGGTCCTCCCACGTGGTACTTTTCATTGTACCATGTAGGTCCTCTCACGTGGTACTTTTATTGTACCATGTAGGTCCTCCCACGTGGTACTTTTCATTGTACCATGTAGGTCCTCCCACGTGGTACTTTTCATTGTACCATGTAGGTCCTCCCATGTGGTACTTTTTATTGTACTACGTGGATCTTCTCATAGAATTATTTCTAATGTACCACATAGGTTTTCCACATTATACTTTTTATTGCAGCATGTGGGCTTTTCCAGTTTTAAAATAACATTAAAGATGGGTCTTCTTTTTTCTCTTCAGATTAGATATAACGTCACATCAAGTTCGTGTATAATGTCTTGGCATACTTCAAAGGTATATCAGAATTTTTTAGGTTGGTTGAACTCAACACTATTCATTAGGCAATGTTAGAAGAAGAAGATTTTAATGGCAACGTTAGTTTTCGAACAAAGATGAGGGATACTGAGTTAACTCGTTGGTTAATGTTTTCTGATTCTGTTACCTATATATAGTTCTTGCCTTTTTTTTTCTTTCTTTTTTTGCATCATGTCTTTCATCTGCTACTTGTCTTGCAAATCTAACATTATGTATTTGTGCTGATCTACTATTTCTTCTGATAAAGATTAAATACGGTTGCTGTGATTTTGTTAATTCTTATGCCATAACACACTTTTTCAAACACGTTACGTTCATGACCAGATTCCATGGTTACCTAGCTTCTGCGGCACTGTTCCAGTTTCTACATTTTTTATTACAAATACTTCAGGATAGTCTATAAAATATTCCATCAAGTCACTAACAATTACGCTTTCAAACGGTGCTCCAATATGGAAACGTTATTGTTGTAATTGAAATGAACAACATTCACAGTTTTTTTTTGTTTGTTTGGAACTAAGCACAAAGCTACACAATGGGCTATCTGTGCTCTGCCCACCACTAGCTGCCATCTAGTCTTTCACTGCTAAATTATGGACGACTAACGCAAATAGCCCTCGTGTATCTTTGTGCGAACTTCCAAACAAACCAAAATCTTGGGAGAACTTATTAACATCGTATCAACATAATGGCACCTATTGAAAAAAATAAAAGTATTATTATGAATCATGTTTGCACTGTAAAACTCTTTTCTTAATTACCAATTTACACAAAAGGATAATATTTATCCAAATGATATTTTATGTAAAAATATATCTATAAAAATTTTAGAATTATCTGAATCTTTTTTCTTTTAATGAAAACTATTAACGTCAATATTTTGATTATTTTTGTTAAATTTCGTGCAAATCTAGTCAAGGGTTATCAGCGCCAGCAGTTCGTAATTTTGAAGTAATTGGCTACAGAGAAGGCAGCTACTAAGCATCAGCCACCGCTATCTCTTAGGCTACTTTTTACCAATGAAAAGTGGGATTGATCGTCACATTATACAACGTCTCGCGGCTGAAAGGGCAAGCATGTTTGGTAACAGGAAACGAGTCTAGCACATAATAATCAGGCCATACGTGGCTTTTAGTATTATGGAATAAGACACCATTGTACAATGTAAGTGAGATTTCGATCCATTCTTATTTTAAATCTTTTTTCGTTTCTCCCCCCTCCCCTGGAGGCTCAACGGTAAGTCTGAGAGCTTATCAAGTTTGATACCCGTGGTAGACAAAGAACAAATACCTCATTGTGCAGCTTTGTGCTTAATAATTGTATAAATCTAATTGGAGTCGTATTAAACTGAAGTTTACAGATTACGTGCATCATACAACTTACACAATTCGAAGACTAAGCCTATTTATGTCAGAAAAAAATTCCCTCTCCGACAATTTTGTAATTTAACATTTTAATGATGAGTAAGAGCTCGTATATTAATACTTTTGTTGACATTTCTACAAATAAAATTTCATTGCTATATACGAACATGACGTTAGCAAAAAAAAAATAAAAGTATTATCGCCATATTTAGGCCTAGGCGTAAACCACAAAATAAAAAGGCATTGTCGCCCTATTTGTTAGATATGTAAAATTCATTGTAAAGACAAAATAAACGTGAACAAGTCTGTTACTGGCAGCCAAATGGTAAAGCAGAGGCGGAGTGTTCATTTATTTTTTAGATAATTCAAACATGGACTTTCCAAACAGCTAACTTTTTATTGCCCTAAAGTGGAAAAAAGAATTCGAAATTTTGTCAGCACACTTTAAAATGATATGAAAACGTCAAAAACTCACCCAGAAGCACTTCTGTAGTAGAAAGAATTAGATTCTCGACTATATATATATAAATCAAGCAATTGACACAAAAAGCCCGTGACCCATTAAACAAAAAGGAGAGTATCGGTAAGCTGTACTTAGTCTTAAAAACATGTTGCCTCGAGGGTTTGTGGAACTCAAGATATTGCTTTTCATACCTGTAAAGTGAAATTTCAAGAATATTTGGTAATTTTTTTGGCCTATCATAAAAGAATATTTTAGATGAATTGTCACACGAGAAATTCACAAAAAGTCAACTTCTATGTCAAAACATAGGTAACATTACAATTAAATCCAAGGAAAAGCAATATTCGTTGGTAAAAAGAGTAGCCCACGAGTTAGCGGTGGATGATGGTGACTAACAGCATTCCCTCTAGTCTTTCACTATTAAATTAGGGACGGCTAGCGCAGATACCCCTCGTGTAGTTTTGCGCGAAATTTTAAACAAACCAAACCATATAAAAAAAAAGAGGTTTCACCAACTAAAGGAATACAGTATACTGTTTAGCTTACAGCACTGCAGTGCTGACGTGTTAAAATGTGCTCAAAAGACTTTATGAAACACGGCGTGAATATTCAAATCTGCTTACAGGTGGCGAGACAACATATATTTCTAAGAACAGTTGAACACTGTGGCTTTGCCCTATTAAGGATTTTGCTGACATTGCTAAACAATGTTTCTAGTGGACAAAGAAGACACCAAACTCAAACTCATCTCGTCCTAGTAAGATGACATAAAGACACAGCTTCCACCTCTCGTCTTGTCCTAGTAAGATAGCATAACAGACACAGCTTCCACCTCTCGCCTCGCCCTTGTAAGATGACATAACAGACACAGCTTCCACCTCTCGCCTCGTCCTAGTAAGACGTAACAGACACAGCTGGCACCTCACGCCTCGTCCTAGTAAGATGGCGTAACAGACACAGCTTCCACCTCTCATCTAGTCCTAGTAAGATGGCTAACAGACACAGCTTCCACCTCTCGTCTCGTCCTAGTAAGATGACATAACAGATATAGGTTACACCTCTCGTCTCGTCCTAGTAAGATGACATAACAGACAAAGCTTCCACCTCTCGTTTCGTCCTAGTAAGATGACATAACAGACACAGCTTCCATCTCTCGTTTCGTCCTAGTAAGATGACATAACAAACACAGCTTCCATCTCTCGTTTCGTCCTAGTAAGATGACATAACAGACACAGCTTCCATCTCTCGTTTCGTCCTAGTAAGATGACATAAAAGACACAGCTTCCACCTCTCGTCTTAGTAAGATGACATAACAGACACAGCTTCCATCTCTCGTCTCGTCCTAGTAAGATGACATAAAAGACACAGTTTCCACCTCTCGTCTTAGTAATATGACATAACATACACAGCTGCCACCTCTCGCCTCGTCCTAGTAAGATGGTGTAACAGGCACAGCTTCCACCTATCGCCTCGTCCTAGTAAGATGGCGTAACAGACATATCTGCCACCTCACGCCTCGTCCTAGTAAGATGGTGTAACAGACACAGCTTCCACCCACCTTAAAATCCTACAATTTTACATATTAGAGGTCTTGGAATTTCTAAAATGGTGTGTTTTGCCTTATGCTTATTGCTTGTTCTAATCAATTCCTGCAAATGTTAGGAGTTTCTATCGAATAAATAAGTTTGTTTCACCAGAAATATCTTACAATGCTAGAAACCGGGTTTCGATACCCGTGGTGGGCAGAGCACAGATAGCCCATTGTGTAGTTTGTGCATAACTTCAAAACAAACAAACAAACAAACCGTAGACATACATTTGTGCCACTGGGGGTCTAAAATAATCTATGATAAAAAAGTATAAACAGGATAAAATAATTCACTAAACATATTTTCTATTAAGTAAAATGAAATTGTTTTTACTTTACTTGAAATTTGTTAATTTAAAAACA
The DNA here is from genome assembly GCF_000517525.1 of Limulus polyphemus. Lineage (NCBI taxonomy): Eukaryota > Metazoa > Arthropoda > Merostomata > Xiphosura > Limulidae > Limulus > Limulus polyphemus. The sequence goes on along the minus strand of NW_013666176.1, from coordinate 520,798 downwards.
TCAACTCAAAACTTGTTTGAAATTACGTCGTCTTTAGTATTAACATAAAAACGAATTTAATTTTTTAACTCCTAAAATTTCAAAACGCTTTCGTTGCCAGTAGTGTCCACTTTACATCTGAATAGGAGCCACAACGCGATGCAAACAACCTCTGTTGTAAATTGTTTAAATACTCAGAACGTCCTATTGCTTGGTTTAAATTGAGCATCTATCATCAATAATTCTTTTGAAGAAAGAAAAATTATAAATCTGTTCCATTTTCACCGCTTAAACGCAAATGTTAATCAACTAAAAACATTCTACTGTCTATATTTAGGAAAGCTTTTAAAAGGAAAGTTTTATGAGGTAACGAGGAAAGATATAAAGTGCTGTTGTTTTGTACATGGTATAGAACCTCATTTAGTACTTGATGGCCAAGACTCGCCGCTTACTTCGTGTCTAATTCATTTTACAACTGCAATTTTTCTTTTTGTATTTTACTTGGGAACTCATGAAACAATTTTCAGGTTGCCTTTTCTAAAAACTGTAAACAAAAATAAATGAACAATTTTGTTTTTTCGGGTTAATATGTTATGTATTTCTCTGAAAACGGAGCAAGGGTAAACATTTAATCTGCCGCAAGAACATTTCCACAAAACACCCTATTATTTATTTCTGTTACTCTGTATATGAATGAAAGATACTCAAGGGACTGTTCACGCTCTTCTAACAAGACCTTCGCTTTGAAGTAGCGGCTCTTTGTTGTCCGGAAAAACTTTCTTGTCTTTTTTTTTTTTTTCAATATTTGTGCAGTGGGTAACACAAGTTATTAGAAAATGAAATACTTGCGTGCGACAACACTTAAACATTTTGTTTCTCACAAACACTTTCACGAAAATATGTACAGATAGTTGAAAGTATATGTGAATAAGTGTTATTTTGTCGTACGTAACGATAATCAAAGCAAAGCCCGTTCATGTTTCTGTATCTTACTATATTTATACATATAAGGAATTACTAATAACATGCCACCAAGTGTCACAGTGGTATGTCTGCGGACTTACACTGCTAGAAACCGGGTTTCGATACTCGTGGTGGGCAGAGCACAGATAGCCCACTGTGTAGCTTTGTGCTTAACTACAAATAAAACTAATAACACTACCTTTGAACAAAGTGTGAAGAAACTTTAACTTTGAGGGTAAATAACGATCAAACTAATGTTAATTAACGGACATATAACGGTTAAAGTAACGTTAGCTTTAAGGGTTAAATTAGTGTTAATTGTAAGGGGGTAAATAACAATGAAATTAACGTTAACTAACGGATATATCAGGGTTAAACTAGCGTTACTTTTTAGGGCTAAGCAACGATGAAACTAACTTCAACTAGGGGATATATAAGAGTTAAGTTAGCACTAATTTTAAGGGGTGAACAACAACTAAACTAATATTAACTATAATGGATATATGAGGATTTAGCTGACGTTAAGTTTACAGGGTAAAAAATGATAAAACTGACGTTAACAGTAACGAGTATACCCTATGTGTTAAACAATAATACAAATTACATATTTTTTAATTATTTTGTTAAATGTCAGAAATAGTACACGTAACTCACACCAGGTTACTGAGTATCCATGTGAATATCAAATTATCTCTTTAACATAATTCCACTGTAGGGGGAGGGGTCACGTTAGGGTAATTACCCTTAAATAAGACAAACGCCATGGCCTCATCTTTATAACACAAAAATGTCAGTAATCAGCAGAAGGCAACGAAAAACTATCTTTCATAATTATTACAGTGAAAAGTGGTCTGTTATTCTTATTTTCTTTTGTACTCAAACTAAGTTCCCCATAAAGCAGATGGCGGGCTCGAATCCCCGTCCCACCAAACAGTCCCCTTTCAGCCGTGGGGGCGTTATAATGTTACAGCCAATCCCACTATTCGTTGGTAAAAGAGTAGCCCAAGAGTTGGCGGTGGGTGTGATGACTAGCTGCCTTCCC
>NW_013666176.1:515345-517814 GCF_000517525.1 Limulus polyphemus | reverse complement strand
GACTAATAACATGCAAAAAGTAGACAATTTCCCCTAACTCTTAAAATTTGTCTGGCTTTCTAACTATAAAACAAGAGCCATTACAAAATCATCTAAACTAGTCGTTAAATTTCCCATGGGAATGAACCATGTATTATAAGTAGGGATGCACACGTAGTAAAATTTGGCTAAAAATTTGTACGGGTACCCTGTCACTAAGCTTTGGCCCGGAGTCGAGTGTCAACCAGGACTGGGTCCTCCCCTAGCACCCCCCCCCAAAAAAAACAGCATACACAAAAACAAAAACAAAATTGACGTTTATTACATTTAACCAAAAATCATCAACTGAATATTCAATTTTCAATTCCTAGCCCAAACTTCTCAAACCCTAACCCTTATTGTTCTCAAAAACCACCACCTTCCCCAGAAATCCACTTCTCAAGCCGTGCCTATATTAATCCCAAACTTCAGCAGGTGGTCAGTTTTTGTTGCTCGAAACACATTTTTTTTTTAGTCTGTATTAATCCCAAACTCTCAGCAGGTGGTCAGTTTTTGTTGCTCGGAACACATTTTTTTTTAACTAAACCAATTACTGACTGTAACTTTCAGTACCCCATTAGTTGCCACAAAGATTATGGCTTAGATGCCTAACTTCGACTCTCGGCTGGAGCCGAGTATTACCAGATAGCCCAGTACCTGGCTGGGGCCGAATATCTGGCTAGGTACCCATGCATCTCTAATTATAAGTGAAATTGACACTTATCTGTTCAGAACACAACATTATACAATAAGTCATTTGAAAGAGGAAAACCTTCGCTTTCTATAGGTTATTGGTAATATATACTTAAACGTAAGAGAAAACTATTAACAAATCCTGAAAGAGATGATGTAACAGGTGGGTGTAGCAGAAGGGGTCTGATTTTCTATTTGATAGCTCTGTAACCAAACAAAATTGAAAACAATAAAAATTATGGTTTGTCTGAGCAGTTACGATTTTATAGCAAGTAATTTGCATTTAATTTCCTACTTTTTTTGAGGGGCGATGGATAAAATAGGGATGATAACATGCTAAAAGAAAATGTGTCATGTGGGTCACACTAGAGGAAATTCAAGATTTTTTTTTAATATTGCCTTGTAGAGTTAAGAACTTAAAACTTATATACTATTAAAATATGAATTATTACCTAAGATTTTATGCTATACTAATTGGTATAACATAAACAAAAAGTAGTTTAATAACATTTTTAATGTAAGGCACTAAAACCTTATGTCATGCACAGTAAAGGATACCCATAGCAATAGGGTTAACTGTACATAAGTGAAGATCAAGTATCTAAAGCAATGTCATTCAAATATCTTTTTAGCATTATTTTAATAATGAAAAGTATGCAAAAGTACAAATTTAAGGTCTTTACAAACATGATTTGGCAAAAACAGAAATCAATAAATAAAAGAAAAACTTACCAAGACAGCTAGATCATGTTCAAGTAGACTGTGCTTATTCTGATAGTCTTTCAACAGAGATAATATCTAAAAGAAATATTGATACTGACTGAAACGATGTAACGATCTAGAATGTAAATGTGTAAACATATGTATATATATGCTTGGGTAACAGTTTTTAGACTTGTGAGGCAAACACAACAATGTCAAGAGACACTTGTGAAAATATATCAAGATGCAGAGTACAAAATTAAAGCAGACAATGTCCAGAAAAATATTTAATTCCATTCTAAAAACTTCCTTGAACAATTTATTAAATAATTTTCATACAACTCTCTAAGATAATGTCAAGAAACGTTAAGCATTAGTGGTTTCTCCAAGTAGTAATATGGAACATCGTTTTTAGGATAAAATTTAGATGAAATCAATTTAAACCTTGGAAGCCATGAAACAAGTTTTATACATATACACAGATAAAAACTATGTTGATGAAACTGAAATACTCGAAACGATTAATAACGTACTTGTGAAAGTGAAATCAGTTTCTTGTTAACTTTTTTCTATTTGAAACATTTTATAATTTCATGTAAGGTTTCCTACAATTAGTTATTTCTTTCACTTTTGAACTACAGATAACTTGTTTGTATAGTTTCTGTGGTTTAGTTTTTCCTACAATTAGTTATTTCTTTCACTTTTGAACTACAGATAACTTGTTTGTATAGTTTCTGTGGTTTAGTTTTTCCTACAATTAGTTATTTCTTTCACTTTTGAACTACAGATAACTTGTTTGTATAGTTTCTGTGGTTTAGTTTTAACCAAATTTTCTGATTTCAATGTAACTTGTGAAGGAAAGTTAATTTTATACATTAAAATGTATTTTACAATTGGTTTTCTGAAATTATTCTTTGCAAAATAAAAAGATAAAGACATACAAATTCTGTCCAGCAAAATATTTACAGAGATACAATTATACTTTAACATATACGAGGCCTGTGAGAAAAGTATCCGACCTTTGGCCGGGGAATAAAAACTGGAATACCTGGAGCG
>NW_013666176.1:492935-514413 GCF_000517525.1 Limulus polyphemus | reverse complement strand
CGCTCCAGGTATTCCAGTTTTTATTCCCCGGCCAAAGGTCGGATACTTTTCTCACAGGCCTCGTATAAGCATAGTTCAAAAGGAAATCTAAAGACTTGCAGGATCCAGACATAATATTTTTAGTTACAACTACAACTGTGCTTTGAAAAAAAAAAGTGTTAACATTTATATACATAATAGATTAAAATGGGACACTTTGGCAGGTGTTCTAAAGTTAAAAACAAATGTAATAAAAATCTGAATACTTTATTAAATATGCATGTTATCATATTGTACAATGATATGACTTTTATCCTCAATGTAAAGACAGAACTAACTGTATTATATAACCATGGTTCCTCTCTCTCTGCATACAATTCTAAACATTAGCCTACATGATTAAAAACACATTAGAAGCTTTGTTTGTTTTTGTCTATTTAAGCACAAAGCTACACAATGGGCTATTTGTGCTGTACCCACCACAGGTAACAAAACCTGGTTTCTACATTTAGTTTGTTTTGACTTTCGTGTAAAGTTACTCAAAGGTTATGTCGGAGATAGCCACCCCTAACTTAACAGTCATAGACTAGAGGGAAGGCAGATAGTCAACACCACCTACTTCCAACTCTTGGACCACTCTTTTACCAGTAAATAGTGGGATTGACCATCTCATTATAACACCCACATGGCTGAAATGGCAAGCATGTTTGGTAACAGGGATTTGAACCTGAGACCCATAGATTATGAGTCAAGCACCCTAACCATCAAGCCATGCCAGGCTCAATCTGCAACTTTACCACCATGGCACTAGGGGGCATATTAGAAGCAAAAACTAATGAGTGTTGGAAGCAGGTGAATATCAAAAATAAAATCAAACATCTATTTAAATTGAAGAGAACTATGATGCAAGCAGGATAAGTGTACCTGTCTGTGACTCTAGACTGGTTCCAAACTAAATGTAACTCTATTTAAATCAAAGCTCAAATATGAAGTTCAATTCAATACTAAATGTTACAAGATATGTTTTACAAAACTGCGAGCAACTTAAATGATTTATTTAGCTGATCAAGAAAGTTAAGAATTAATGAACTCAAACTGATCATCAAACAGACTTACCGTAAATCAGAAAGTCTGAAATATCAAATGCTTAAATCATAAGCTTATTTACTTTATGAATTGTGATTATTTCGAATTCAAAAAAAGCAGAAGAAAATAAAACAAATCACATAACAATGTTGATACATCAGTCCTTCCAAAAAGTAAAAAAATCTAACAAGGATTAAGCAATTTCTATCATACCCACAATCCATGTACTAACCTCTTTCATTGGAGCATCATTTTTCAGAAGGGGGACAACTTGCTGTTGTAGATCTTTCTTTACAGAAGTGTCCTGATGAGCTTTCTGTAAAAGTATAATATTAAATGTTATTTACTCTTGTAGTCTTCTCTTACGAAGATATGCTTTCTTCACACTTTGGCTATATCAAATTATGTTATGTGTTATAGTAGATGAAAACAGTGTAGATGCTTCGAGTTCAACATACATCATAGAGTGGTCAAGTTTCCAAAAAATGGAAAACCGCAGGTGGACGAGTTTGAGAAGAGAGCTCCCTCTTTCAAGGTAGATTTGTTTTCCGTTTTAAGGTTAAAATGGGGCATTATAAGTGTGGTTAATAATCAACCAAATGGAACCCAAATGTCAAATTTGTACTGTAACTGTACTGTTAAGAACTTATAATTTATTTTGTATTCTGACATACCATAAAAGTATTACATTCGTATCTTTCACAACCAACTGTTGAGTAGTTTACAAGCTATTAATATGCACAAAACTTCCCAAAATCTGTTTAATTTCTAATTATTTTACACTAATAAACATTTTATTTTTTGCTTGAGTAGAAGAGCCACAGTCCCTTCTACAGAAGCTGACTCTAATAGGCTGCGTGAGCTCTCTTGGCTGACTTGTACAACAGATCTTTGAGCTTTCTCTTGGGCAAGCTGGCTGTCAAAGGGATTGCACATGGCATTTTAGTTTGACCTGATACTTTCTATACATGATAAACATGTTCATCAATAAGCATGCATGATTACAAAGTTGCTTTGGGTGGGGGTAGATAAAACACACCTTGAAATATGACACATTTTCACTTTTCTAAGAGACTTTTGGCTTTGAATTAAAATTCACATGTATTTAAACAGTTAAAGAGTCAATTATTACCTTTCACAAAGCAAGGTATGCAATTAGCATCTTATTAGGTCATTAGGAATTAAATAACAAAAAAAAGGAGGGAAGGAAAACATTATCGAGCATTTTCTTTAAACAATTTTTGCTTCCTTAATGGGTACTCTCAGCTAGTGTATGCTAAAAGGTTGATTATAAATGCTTTGCTAAATTTATGACATCACGTCTATTTCCATTCCAGCGATAAATGTATTTGTTCTTTAAAATAAAATTTAAAAACAAATTTCTTTTAATGACAAGGAAATAAAAATAATTTTGAAGGTACAATTAAAAAAATAAACTGTCTTTAAATTGTCTTATAAAGTTTCACTAACCAAATAATCAAGCAAGGAGCTCAAACCATGGTTTTCAAAAGTTTCATGGAAAATTTCTGGGGTTTGTCGAGTAGTTGGAAGAAATTCCTATTGAAAATAAAGGGAAAAAAAAATTATTTTGCAATCTTATAATTACATTGTTAACTTCGGCCAAATGGTCATAGAAAAGAAAAGCCTGACCCTATGAATTGACATCATGATACCAGCTGAAAAAACTAATTCTAGATGATGGCTTTCAACACATGGTACTTAAGACGACTGGTTTAAGAATACTGGTTTAGTTCTTATCTCCAAGAGATATGTATTATTTGACTTTTCATAATTATTCTGAAAACTAACCTTTATAACTTCACAAATTTTCATGTTTTATATCCATTCAATTCAAAAATATTTTCAGCTATTTTTTAATATGAATTAATTATGCACAAGTATTTTTTATAACTGCTAAGAATGTATAACATATTTTACAAATACTAAATTATTTTCTACTCTAGCAAGATGTCTACTATTTCATGAGAAAGTTTTAATGTTAGTAATTACCAAATATAGTTTTCAAATGTAACAATTAATAGGCCTGACTAAAGAATGCTCAAATTGACTTTAAATAAATTAAATATAATGAAGAAAGTTAACTACTCTAGATATTAAACCTAACATATTAATTAGAACCAATGGTTTATACACATATACTTGTTGAAAAAAAATTCTCTAATAACATACTGAATGTTTCCTACCATATTAAATAATTAAAAAACAACATGAAAATGCAATTTTTGAATTAAAAATCCAAATAACTCTCAAACCTTTAGGCAAGCTATGTGAAACTGTCACTTACCATCAATCTCGTTTCTAATCCGGCTTTACGAAGGGCTGTCCACAAGGTAGGGGCATCCTTCTCTAACAGCCAAGTCTTAAAGAAATCCAGTAAAAACTGGAGAGCAATACCTGTAAAATGACAAAAAAAACACATATGCATAAAAAGAATGTCTTATTTTATAAATTCAAAAAATTAAATTATTTTATTTGTTTTCGATGTCAGAGGAGTATTATAAATGAGACCTGAATAACAGTTAGATCCAACAAACAAAATAAAACAATCTGCCAATTTTACTTTAGGTAATACATTTAGTTACAAACCAATTTTCGCCTTTATTATTATTCTGACTTACCATCTTTAATCAGATGATCTTGCAGACAGCTAATTAACACCACACTGGGAACAAGGCCACTCCCAACCAAGATACAGGTAACTTTGGCGAGTTTAGTTCTCTCTTCAGGAGAAAAGGCTTTCAGGAAGACAAGAACCTAAAAAAAAAAAAGGCGTTTTTGAGGTGCTTGTTTAGGGATGTCCATGTAATGTATAATATACTCTTTATTTCAATTATAGTTAAAGTTAGTGCTTTCTACACTTCTCTGCTTTTAGTTCTGGATTGAACATTAATATGTTATAAGTAAAAAAAAACATGACAGCATCCTTTTGATACCACCTAGAAATAAAAGTTCGAGAAACCCAAATATTTTAACCAAACCACTCTACTCTAAGCTGTTAAGCAATCTCAGGTCAAATAACCTACTTGTTCTAAACTGTATATATATTCTTGTTTCGAACAAAATTACTTATACCTGAGGGATGACAAAACCTTGTTGAAACATAGATTTGTTCCAATGTTAAATATGTAATAAAGTCTTCTTCATTACCCATTAAAGCCATCTCCAAACTTTACTAAACCCATGTATCTTTACCTAGCACATTACCTGTGAAAATTCAAAAGAAACAACCATTTCTTTACACCCCACAGTTGGGAGGGACTAGGAAACCAACTGATCACTCACCTGGAAAACTAAATATAGAAATTTCAAAAATCTAAATACATATACTACAGTATTTTGATTTATTCCTTACATGTGTAAATGCCAATTTTCATGTAAAGGGGTGTCAGTGTAACTAATCCTAAAGAACTTCAAAAACCACCTTGATCTCTCAAAATGATAATTTCAAAAATCTGAATTGAAATTATTGTTTAAAACATCTTCATGTCAATAACAATTTTCAGGTAAAGCAGCAACCAAACCAGAGATCCCCAAAACCTCTTGACTTCTCCTCCCATGTTTGGAGCTCCCTCATAAATCTTTCAAGAAATATTTCTCCATTTATATTTTGGGGGGAAAATCAAGTACCTTCATGCAAAATTTAAAATCACTCTGTCACAAATAGTGGAAGGAGTTAAAAAAATCAACTAAAAAATCAATTAAAAATAGAAAAGCTAGAGTTGAGAATTGCAATATTTCGTAGATGTGTGAATTTTAGTTTGTTTTTCTTAAATCTTTAAGAAAAATACTATCTAAGTGTGAATTTTCTTAATACCATACAGCTGTGTGCATAACGTATATTGACTCAGTACCAATTACGTGAACTGCAGTGAGCAAATAGAAAATTAATACAAATTAAATTATTTTTCTATAACTTGGGCTTACCTTTTTGAATTCATCTTCTAATGTTTTTTCCAGATACTTGTATCTTCGGACCAACTTTGTAATCAGCTGCATTTATAAGAAAGAAAATTCAATGTTTTTTAATGCAAGCTCTTATAACTGACTCTAACTAGGACAGGTATTTTGTTTAAATGAGAAAAAAAACTTGCCATATTACATTAAGCTGAATGATAATGAAACTGTTGAAGTATTTCAACTGTTTTTCTACACGTAGTTCTGAAACTTAATTTTTCTATTTTTTTCTCAACATGAAACGAATACAGATTTATTTACATACTCAATGATAATGAAACTACTGAATTACTTCAGTCCTCTTTTTTCCAGGTATGTTTTGGCAACTTAATTTTTCTATTTTTTTCTCAACATGAAACTAATACAGATTTATTTACGCCAAAACATACCTGGAAAAAAGAGGACTGAAGTAATTCAGTAGTTTCATTATCATTGAGTATAACTTAATTTTTTTCCCTGTAAAGGAAACGGATGAATGAAGAAATATATTTACGAACTCAGCTTTCGATTGCTTCCCTTCTCTCTCTCACTAGACTACACTTCATGTTTAAACCAGCACCCAATTACAAAGAAAAGTTGTTTTTCTTCAATCATCCCAGTTTCTAATTAACATCGAAGAGCAACTTAAAAAGGGAACTCTTCAAAACACTATTTGTTTTTAATGAAACCAGCAGACATACCTGTCCTACAGACAGTAATCTGGCAGTATTATAGGAGGCATTAAAAGTGAACTTGACAGAAACGAGAAACCAACCAGATACTTAGCAATCAGCCATTTGCTGTTGGCCTATGATGACAAATGTTCTTATCAACATTAAGTCAGGGTGGGCTATTTATTGGAGATGTTCAGGTCAAAACTGTAGAAAGAGATAGAGAGCAGATCGAGAGACAAAATAGTGTGCATTACAGTAAGATTCTTTTTTGAAAATAAAGGAAAAGGCAACTCATTTGGGCTCATTTTAATAGTCTATTCACATTTTTTCTGTGTTTTTTGAAGGAAACATGATTTCAGTTTTGTAATGAGTTTATTTTTTCTGTTTAACTCCAACGAAATTTTCTGCAAACATGTCAATCATGACATTCACTACAGTTTGCTCTTCTTGAATAATGACTGTCCTTCTATTTTGAATAATAGAATTTAGTCCAAATAAAGTTAGCCTAATTGTTATTAAATACCTTAAGAAACTGGATATAAAAACATTTTTAACAATCAAGTATATTTCCAGGCCATTCACTGTAATCAGTTAAATAAACAGAGTATTAACATCTTAGAATGTTAAAGTCAAATTGTTTTAAAACACCAGAGTTTATTAATTCATCAAACATTTATATAAAAATTTTTATGTATAGTCTTTTACTCAATTTTTCACAATTCTTGTGCATTAAATTGCTGAAACTGTACGCTTCCTATTTATCTACATGAATTGGGTCAAACAGATTATTCATACAATATTTCATTTTAAAACAAACTGGATTATAAGCACAGATCTTATGTCAATATTCTAAAAAATAAAGAAGAGAAACTTTACCTGAGCATAGCCTTTAAGAGAGTCCAAGTCATCGTCGGCAGAAAATACGCACACCTCAGTACGCAAAAGCTTGTTTGTATCAAAATCAGTAACGATAGTGCCACCTGGGGCTAAAAAAACAAAACAGTTATTTACGTGATAAGCCAGACACAATAACTAATACTGTATGAGTAAATAAAGCAAAATATTAACTATAATAAAAACTGTTGTACTTTTTAGGAAAATAACTTACTTAATTTTATATTACTAGTAGTGTGTAAGAAATTAGGCATTTCTTTATAAATGTTTTATCCTTGAACATGAAATACTTTCTCAAATAGAAAATTACTGACTTCTAATTAAAGATCACTAACTTTTCTACAGCATAACAATAGATAGAATATGTTTCTAATTTAGTTGCTGCTGAAAAAATACCTTATAATATTTCATTTTGAAGTTTTATGTCACAGACAAATCATCTATTAAAATCTAATCTAAAAATACTGTTACATATAACTGCTACAAGATACTCACCAGTTAAAAAACTCATACTACTATTATGTTAATAGTTTTATAAGAAATGCTTTCATTCAAAGTGATTTGTAAAAACATTATATCAGTGTAACTTATGGTTCACAAGCAAAAGTATCCATCCCCAGTGAATGGGAAAAGTTTAAGTAATCTATCAATTTAAATTATTTAATGGACTTCACTGGTTTCACTCAGAGCCAACCGGGAAAATTAATTGTTGAGCATTTCAGTCATGCTTAGAACTGCTCAACAATAACATACGGTAAATCTACATTTTTATTCTTTAAGTTACATCACATTTTGAAATGTGAATGATAGTGTGATTAATTCCTAACAGTCTAGTGTAGAATATTCAGCCTGCGAAATAAAATTTGGCATCAATATTATTCATGCTTGTTCTCCCATCATTTTAAAAGTGAATGTTGAGCTTTGCCTGTGTGCTCAGGTTTTCAAACGAGACAGACATCACAGTTTTCAATATATATAAATTTAAAACACTATCACCACATACTGACATCTACTTGATACCAATTATGAAGATTTACAGGTTAGTGCATAAAACTATAAAAAGTGGCATGCTCCTTCCTTGGTGACTTACACCTGACAAAATTGTATAACTTTTTATATTTCACACAGTTAACTACTCTGATAAATAAAATAATATTCATAATGTTAATCAACATTTGGTATTTTTAACCTGAATATCATCATTTGTGTACATGGCCTAGGGTTCAGATATAACTATCTCTAATTTTCAACTAGTGTCCAAGAAAAGAGAGCCAGCCTGCAGCACTCACTGCCACAATAGCTGTGTCTGATAATGAATTAAAAAACATGACTGACTGTCACTCTTATAATGTGCCCACAGCTGAAAATGAAGAACTGTTCAGCAGCATACGTATACTAACCCTGAGCCTTCTTAACAGCAGCCTGATAAAGTAACTACCCCAAGTTTGATGACCAAAACTTACATAACGTTACCCACATACTGAAAAATTATCCCGGTAATTCAGAAAACATTTATTTACTTTATCTATTTATTTATTCATTACAGTTTCATCACAGCAAGATACTTATACAAATTCATTAATACGGTTCAGTTTAATTGTCATTGAAGCAAAAAAGTAATATGGCAATCACAATGAGTAGAGCTGTATGAATGGTTGGTTAATGTAATTGTATTTCACATTTTTCCACAAATTTGGCATCTCATTTCATAAGCATTGGATATAATAAACTGGTCACCAGCACCAGAAATTCATATTACAGCAAATATTAAGAAACTGTATTCTTTATTAGTTTCCCTAAATCAAATTGCTGATTAATTATTCTATTTAACTGTTTGCCAAATATTTTAGAGAAAGCACTTACTTCTGAAAGGAAATATACTAAGTCTGAGCAGGTGAGATGATTTTTGCACACATGCTTATTTTCTCCATTTAAATAAAAATACCCCACTCATCCTTCAAATATTTACTTACCTAGATGGCCACCAGCAAGAAGTATATCAAAAAGTACTTCTCCGTAACGTCTGTAATCAAGCTTGGATCCAGCAGTGTCCAGAAATTTGTACACAGCATCTAAGCTAGATCCAGCCTCATTAAGACCCTGCAGAATCAAGTCCCGAAATCCTGAAGGGTCGTATTTCTCTCTTTCATCTAGAAAATACGGGTTTAGATAGATGATAGACATTTACTTTTCAGATTGATTTATTCTGAGAATGATATGGTGTACAAGACTCTATTTATAAGTAACCTAAGACACACAAAGATCAGTTTTTAACACTTTCAGAACAGACATACCTTATAAGCATGCAATAGTGGCACCCTTAAGGTCTTACTTTCTTTACTAACCATTAAATGTTACATGATCAATGTTATTGTTTTTCTTTTATCTGGAAAACCTGCGACTCAACTCTTTTACTTCATACAAATGATAACATTGTTATTTTGGAGGAAAAGTTCAAAGAATATATGGTACTTTGAACAACAAAGGTTGGAATGATGTGATTCTTTTGTATTACAGCTGTTTAATGACTAGATCAATATGTCATCTTCTTTAAAGAACTGACCAACTTCATTGTTAACCCAAGAAGACAAATAAGGCATCTGTTGGATATACAAGACTGTTTAGTGTAGGCATTATTATTTAGTTTATTTGGTAATTTAATATTTAATGATTATTTATTTTTCATAACAAGAGAGTTAAAAGTAATTATTTTAAAGGTGATAATTGTGACAAAATTTCATAACATAACTCTGTACGAGTCGTACGTTATGTTTGCAATTACATTGTTGTCTAGGCTTTACTAATATTGTTATGTTACTCAAATTTTCAGTATATTTTTTTTGTTACTTAAGTGAGTATTGTTACCTTACAGCGCCACTCACACAGTTTAGAGAAAGTTTGAGGCCTTAGTTGGGCAACATATAAATATAGCTGACCAAGCAAGTGCAAGTAAAGTGAAGAAAGAAGACAAGTTCAGTCAGAAAATTAGTTAGCGGAAAAAAAAACATGAAATTAGCCAGTGTGCGAGTGATTAGCCATAACGGGTGATATCTGAAAGTGAGTTTCACAGTTTAATAGAGATAAGGAGAATAATTTGTCTTGACAAAGGGTGTTCTAAACTAATTGAACTTGTCTGTATGGACTTTGACAAAAAGGAGACATTTATTTAAGATTCAGGACACTTACGTGGGGAACGTAAGTGAATTATTCACTGATTTGTATTGTGAGAAAAGAAAAATAATTAACCTTGTCAATTGGATTCTAAAGTAATTGAAACTACCAGTGTGAACTTTTGACAAGAAAAGAGAATTTTTTTAGAATTTGAGATACAACTGTAAGATCCTATAGCGTAAAGAACTGTTGTTCAACATTGTTCAACTTTATCACCAACAAGTCACAGACACCTACTGTAGAAGAATCCTCAACTCACTCATTTACTAAAACCCTGACAGCATCATACGTTGATAGGTTATTATAATGATTCATACATCTCAAATAAACATAGCTCAAAATATTGCATAGCTGCAATCTCATCTACTAAGCAAATTGTAGAACTTAAAATGAGCAGTGGATAACTGGCAAAAAGCTATGGATCCTAGTGTTTTACCACTGATTATCAAGACATACTGGTATTTTTCTTTCTTTTTTTGCTAACTGACAATCCAGGCATAATTACAAAAATTTAGATTAGTTGTAAACAATGGTCAAAAGTATTTAAAAAGAAAAAGCTGACTGCAAGCACAACGTTTTAAGGAAAACCATACTTTGATATTGATTGAGAAGCCTTTTCCACTAGCTTATTACACATTCTTATATCTTTCAATGAGATGTTGTAAATGAAATATAAGTGTAACATCAAAACATCTTAATAACAGTAATGGTTCTTTTATTTAAACCACAATTTTATTACAGTGACTTTATTAGAAATATAATTGTTTTGATAATGAAACATAAAACATTAATACTTTATAGCTTAGATAATCTGTTATCATATCTAAAGTTTGTTTGTTTGTAATTAAGCACAAAGCTACACAATGGGCTGTGCTTTGACCACCACGGGTATCAAAACCCGGTTTCTAGCATTGTAAGTCTGCAGACATACTGCTGTGCCACTGGGGGGCCATATCTAAAGTAAACTAATGTTTTACTTATCTAGCAAAATGTATGAAAGTTTTTCTACTTTTGAACTTTTACATTTATTTGCAAATATTTTATTACTCATCAAATATAATAAAAAATACATACCAAAAGAATTCCCAATTACCAGCAATCTTTTCTAACCATCAAATATCACTCACTTTTTATTTAATTGATACATAATTTACAGTTAGCCAACCAAATATAATTTTTTTTATATCTTTAGGACAACATTTTTTAAAACCATTTCAGAAATATCATTCAACTCTTTCATATTTTTTATTACAAGACATATCTTAGTAACTTTTGAACATGTTCAATAACAAACCTCTTTTTCTGGTCTTGATGCGTTGACCTGATAGTGTCGGCTTTTCTGTTTTCTGACTCATACAAATGCAGCTAAAGAAACAAAAATTAATTCACCTGAAAATATAAAAATTCATGAATGATAGAGAAGCAAGATAAAAATAATTGAGGTTTCTCTGTAATTTAACTGGATACATAATATGCAAGGGCAAATTATGAAATAAAAAATAATCTACCAAAAAAAATTAAAAACACCAATGAGACAATACATTCTTATTGCAGAGAATTTTTTTAAACATGTAAACGTACCTTTTGAAGGAAAAAATTAAGGCTCGACTTGTATTATTTGACCTAAAACAGATGTGGTGTTTTAAATGTGTATATATTAAAATATTAAACATATTTACATAAATACAATTATAATGACAGATGTAAAAACAGTTTTACACTTTTTTTTTCTAATATAAATTTTTTTGTATACTCGGACAGTAACAACCACTATACTAACTTGCTATTTCATCAGCACTGAAACCCTAGTATCACAAATATAGCTTCTTTTATTGTTTAAAAGATAAATGAAACATGACCTATTACTCCAGAAAACAATTGTTTTTAGTGAAGCCAATGTTTCACCATTAAGACGTCACTGGGGCAAGCAAGACACTAATCAATTTAGGCTTAAACAGAAGATTTCAAAATAATTTGAGCCTGCATAATAAATTTGGACTTCGTGCAAGAATATAATTGTTGAAATTATATTGTAGTGCATTGTGAAATTGAAAGTACACGCAAGCAAAGAAAATCATACTATTTAAATCACACATAGGTTAGTATACTAATTAAATATGAACGGTAATTATTAAAAATTCCAAGGTGGCTTATTCTCTGAAATTAATAGGGCTTCTTTGCATTTTATATCTAAACAACTGCAGCAGTGGATAAGAATGTTTCCTGTTACAAAACAATCAATATCAGTTATCTGTACAATGATTGTAACACAATTTAAACATTCATATCTATCATGTTCAAAATTAATGACTATTTGAACATTCCTCAAAAAAAAAAAATTGTACAAGAGGTATGGGCAAAATGGAATTCAACATTCTAATGCTTTCAAAGGCTTTAGGAAAAAAATACCTCTATGCAACTGATGATAACATTATCAATCTCAATAATAATCAATGATTCATATTACAGTCATGTTTAAAATTGCTACAACTATTTAAAGAAATCATTAAAACATTAGCTTCACAGACACAATAAATTATTCCAACTGTGAGTACTCTTCACTGTCACTTATCTAAACAAGACAAACAAATTACTGGGAACAATGAAAGCATTTTTGAGAGAAAAGTCTGAAACACAATTTGCCAGAATCAAAATTTCACCTTGGCTACTTTGTTCAATCCTCACTCTGAAGTAGTACTTTCCACAGATAAAAGGACCAGACAGTGAAATGAGTTTGAGTGAGAAAACTCTGACACTGTGTGAGATATCAATCTAGCATTATTTGTTTCTTTCATATGTATGCATCTGTTGACCTTTCAATTTTCCTATCACTTCTAATCACTTGATACACATTAATAACTTAGTGCTTAACACTACATGTTAACTCTCTCACCACAGGCTCAGTCGAATTGACTGACCTCGTAACCTTTGTACTTCATACTATAACTTTTAATAATGTAAGTGATCTACACAAAATGTGGCAACTTTTAAAGAAGTATTTTTACAAAAGATCTGTCTGTGAATAAATATATATATATATAGTTTGTTTTTTATTATTAGTCTTAGTGCAAAGTGATTTCCACATTAAAATTAAAAATACTTTTCGTTATTTCAAAAATCTCCAATTTAATTTGCTTAGTCTCCGATACCTCCTGAATAAATTTCAAACTTTTTGATATTATTTTCTCTACCCTAACTCTATACATGGTTGGTTAATTTGACTGAACTCGTAACCATAAAAAAAACTTAAATAAATCTAAATTACCCTTTTTCTCTTTCTAGAATGACTTCAAATTGTATCATGAAACTATATTTGTTTATCCTAAATAGCTTTAAACTCGTAATGGTATACATCCATTTATACTTAAATTTTATTGTTTTATTGCCCTTTGACCTGTGTCTGACTACTATTCATGCCATTATAAGTTGTAAATCACTTGGCAAACATACAGTTCAAGTAACTCTAACAAATTACACTACACACAAGCTGTTCTCGGCATGAAAAATTTTTTCATTACATTATTTATTTTACTTAATCTAACCTTAACTAACACAAAATATTTCCAACTTGTACACTTTAGTTACTTTTATAATAACAAATAAAGGATACATATGAAAAACAAGAAATAAAGTACTTTTTTTTTGCAGTCAAAAATTGATGACACTTAACCCTACTTTTTTATACTAATGTTAGTAATGAACTAAATTTTTTATTTAATTAAATAATGCACTAGAGAACACAGAAAAATAACATTCAAAAAGCAGACAATGTCCCATGGCTATCACATTTTCTGGCTTTCTAACTATGCGGCAAGAGCCGTTACAAGTTCATCTAAGCTCATCAATGCGTTTTCCATGGGAATAAGGCTTGAACTTAAAGTGAAATTGACAATTCTCTATACAGTAAACAATGTAATATAATACATCATATGATAGATGAAAACCTTGGATTTCTATTGGTTATAAATAATACAGTATTAAAGGTGAGATAAACTATAGGCAACTTCTCAAAGATAGTAGGATGTGACAGTTGGGTGTGGCAAGAGGGGTCTGATTTTCTATTTAATGGCTCTGTAACCAAAGAAGATTGAAAGCTATAAAAATTATGCTTCTCCTGAGCAATGACAACATTATAATGAGAAACTTGTGTCAAATTTCATATTTCTTAGAGGGGTGGTAAATAAATTAAAGAGGGGAAATGTCAAAATTCTCACACTAGAAGAAATTCATGATTTATTTTTTAATATTGCCTTTGAAAATTAAGAATTTAAAATATATATATATACACTATTAAAATATGGGTTATTGGCTACATTTTTATGCTATACTTATTGGTATACCATTAATGAACTGTACTTTAATTCAATTTTAAATGCAACTTGCTAAAAACCTCATGACATGCACTGTAAAGAATGCCCATAACAAAAGGGTTAATAACAACTTAACTTGTATGTAGCATTTTCTCTTTCAAAGCCTAAACCATTAGTAAAAGTCAAACTGTGATGTAATGACTCAACAGTCATATGATAATGAAGCTTTATTGCTGACTTATTCTTTTTCAAGAGATATGTAAAATATTGTAAATGTGCAACATCCATGTCTTCAGTACTACCACAGGTCATACCATGGAAATTACATGTCTCACATAAATACAGCAACAACAGTGCTTCTGTTTTCAAGGGTAACACAAAAGCTAGTAAATGCTATTTAACAAATTCTATTTTTACAGCCCATTAATAAATGACATGACACCTGCTCTATTTGTATGTCACAGGAGAGATGTAGAAAAAATAAAAACAATACACTATCATTGAATTTAATAGAAATAATATTGTGACACTGTACCATATGTTTAATTTCATGACACCTATAAGCTATAAACAATGCTTTGATCAGTCTCTCAATCCCCTCCCCCTCAATAAACCCAGTGATCTAATATGCATGAACTATAATGTGGTATTGTATTGTTAATTATAAACATTTTGTAGAAATTATTTTATGAAATGCAATAATACTTTTTGTAATTTGAAATAGCAGATGCATTAACTGCCACTTTTAAAAACTTTAACCATGGCCTAGTTGTGTGATCTTGTCAAACTACTTTTTTTTCTGGGAACAGCCATATATGCAACACTTGATTACTTGCTGACACAATATTCAAACCTCATATAAATTACATCTGGTAGAAAGAAAATGCTAACAGCACTCATGGACTGTTTACAACCTCATCCATTTTTCAAACACAAAAGCACTGTAAAAAGTTGGCTATAGTAACACATTAAGTAATATCATGACTCATGTTCATCTCACAGATTGTAACATAATTGTTCTAATCTATATAATCTGTTGGTGAATAATGTTTATTACCCAGGAATTCACAAGTTTCTCTATTGTATTAACTCTTTCAGCACGAGCTCGGTCCCTGGGATTAACCTCGTAATCAATTTGTGCTTGTTATAGTTTTCATGCTATAACTTTTAAATCAGTAATTGAATGTTAATGAAATTTGGCAGATTATCAGTAAACGTTAAAATGCTTTCATATGCAAAATATCAAATCTTTTTATTAAGTCTTAAGGTTTATAAAGCAATGTTTTTCTCATGTCTTTTTTTTTTCTTTTCACATGTTGCCTATCTATCATGCAAAGTAATATTCATTTTAAAATTAAAAATACTTTTATGCATCAGAAAATTTTGAAATTTCACAAAATCTTTATAATGTCCAGATAGTTGTCAAATGTTTCTTAAGGACTTATAAATATTTTGAATGAAGTTTAATAATGCTTCATTAGTATTTAACCCTTCTCTAACTCCATATTGATTTTAAGAGAAAAAAATTGTGCTTGTTAAAAAAGTTAACCTGTTTCTCTAATATTTTAGAAAATACTGGTAATAAAGAAATGGTCTGTAATTTACATAATTATTCTTACCATCTTTTTTTGTGCATTGTAATTACTACAGCTTTTTTTAACTCCTGAAAAGTTCTCGTTGTATTAGGTACATTTTAAGTGTATACTAATGGTTTTATATAACTTATACATTTTCAATGAAATTCCATTATGCCCTGGGCTTTTACAATTTCTTACACTAATAGCTATAATTTCACTTCCTCACTACCTGCAGGAAATAAGAACATGGAACTTCTGTTTCCATATATATTAAATGTTTTACGTAGTTCATTACCAATTTAAATAAATTTTCTGCAATATTCATAAAATAGTTATTACATTTATTTGCTAGATTTCTAATTACTTCTGTCACTGTCTACACAATCAGGTATTACTATTTCCTTATTTTTCTTTATTAATTAGCTCATTAGCAGAATCCCATTGTCTTTTATAACTTCCTGCTTCTTAGTACCTTTAATAACTTTTATATTTTTCTGGAAAAATATGAATATGCCAACTATCTTGCTCCTAAATAGTTTCTAATATCCAGCAAAAATTTCTGAATAACCCTGATCAGCATAATACACTAACTTTTTAAATCACTTGTGTGGTGCCTATTGAAATTTACTTTGCCTACAAATTGTAACTGGAGACTACAATATAAAATTTGGCATTAAGAACAAACTTTGCACATATACAAGCAGTGGGCACTAGCTAATACAAATACTGAAGCTTCAGAATAACACTTTCACAGTCAACTTCTTGTCATATTTGATATTGATCTACATGAAAATTATTTAATTGCCCAGTAGATAAACCATTATCTCAACTTGTTTGCTTCAAAAGTAAATTACCTCAGGCAAACATTAATATCATGCCCTGCTGATGCCAAATATCCTTTATAACCTCCTTCAAAAACTACTACAAAAGTTATATTGAGTAGCTCCTATATTTACATTAAGCACCTATATAGAGACTAGACAAAAGATGGAATCTCAAAAGAAGTAGGCGTATTTCAACCCTTTTCTCAGTTAGAAAGTAGGTCATTTTGTTTTCTATCAAAGCAAGGTAACACAAGTTGGCTGTAGATCTTAGTTACTGAAAAGTTATGACTGAGAAAGCAATTTAGATTTTTTGATGTTTTGTGGATATGTAATTTAATATACCAAAACCTACCCCAAAGCCCAACCAAATGTTACCATGATAGTATAACCTCAAATTCCACATTGAATATGACTATCCTTTTTAATTTTAAAGTTTTGCCTTAACAGCCAGGGTTTACATACATGTGAAACACACAATGAGTGACTAACTTCAACTTTTAAATTAAACTTGAGTTGAAAACAAATGCCTATTAATACTAAAGTGGATGCAATAATTTGATGTTTAATAATAATATTATTGGTAAAGAAAATTTTAACTACGTCCAATTGATAGAAAATTAGTCATGTGTCATATTATTCCACCCAATACTTTAACAATGATATTAATAATTATATCTAACTTGAAGTGACAAACACAAAAGTTTTAATGGCTGATGATGCTTCATAGTCATACTCAGTCCATTTAATTTGTACTGAAGAATATATCTAAAATAATAGTACTAACATCAGTTTAAAAGTTACAATGTGGCATTAATAATGCTGTTAATGTTAACAGTAATACTACTTGAAATAAACCTTGCAAACTCAGTGTGTAATAGTACTGTAGAAGTTTTTCATTTGTTGTTTGGAGTACAATAATTTAGTATTTTGTCTATGGGAGATTTGTGTAATTGCAACTGTGATTTCACATTCACACACTTGTGTGTTCAGAACTATAATTTATAAATATAATTCTCTTGTACTCCCTAACAGTAATGCTATTATTATTAATATTACTTGTATGTACTGTTACTATTATATGCCAAAATTCAGGCTCTAGGTTTATTTTTATTTTAATCTATTTCTTTGGAGAAGACCACTAGGAGTCTAGGATGATACCCGAGATGATGGGATTGTCCAACGAGGAGAAATTAAAATCTCTAAACTTGTTTTCTCTGGAGAAGAGAAAGGTCAGAGGGGATTTTATTGAGGTGTTTATGATTATTAAGGGTATTGATAATATAGATGCATCAAAAAGTTTTGTGTTTAGCAGTGAATACACAGGGACAAGGGGTCATAAACTCAAATTTTGGCAGCATAGGAGTCATCTGCAGTTTAGACAGTATTACTTTTCAAACAGGGTGGTTAGCTTTTGGAATGAGCTGCCTTCAAGGGTGGTGGAGGTAGAAAATTTAACTGAGTTTAGGAAAAATTTGGATGAATACATAAATAGTGAGGGGTGGTTATAGTCTGGAGCTGGACTGGAAGGGACATCTTTGATGGGCTATTAAGCTCCTTTTTGTCACTTTAATATTTTATGAATTAAAATTTTGATTTTGCTCTGATCAAAATAAATGAAAGTAAAAATAATAAAGAAAAATCTAGAAAATTAATTTTATAAGATTTTTTGGCTAACGAAATCAAATGATAATCGTTCTTGCTATGTTAGGCCTAACAATAGCTTCGTGTTAGACTACTGCAGTTTGTAATTGTACGAATATTGGGTTAACAAAATAAAATAATTTGCAGCGTGTTCAGCTAAGCATTCTATCTTTCAATAAGCTAAAAAACTCTTACTACATTATATTTACTATGAATACAATTTTCTAGATCTTTCATTTAAACACAATAAGATAATTAAAGTTAAAATATATTCCAACTTACGCGTGACTTCTGACAAAAAATTGTTCGAAATTACTTCTCTCACCTAGTGGAAATGTTACAACTCAATTTAATTCTTCTACTGTGAAATATATATAATCTTGTCATATAATTCTGTGAAATTTCGTGAATGATACTAACAGTTTACGTATTTAAGTGATTTATTTTTAGTAATTTTATACTAAGAAAAGGAGTAAATATCGCATCAGTCTCATCAAATATCATGATTAAGTAATTACATTTAAGATACTTTTCTTAAGTTAAGACGACGATATTAAACGGAACGGATGTATTATATCGTTACGTTATAAATCTTTTTTCCTACATATTTTATAAATCCTCATCTCTTGTATTATTATAGCTTTATATAATTCAATTAAACAGAATACGCTACCTTTAAATAAAATAGCAATGTTACAGAAAATTATAACAAGTCGAGCGAATCACGAACGCGTTGTTTGACGCGAAGATGGCAATCTGAACATAACTAAGAATATTAAGAAATATGATATACAAAAATTTTTACATGACTCACTCTTTTATATTATAAATTTAATATTTCCAAAATTCTTAAATTTTTCCAGAGATCTATTTCGGAACAAAAATTTTGAAATTTGTCCAGAAATACATTTTGGAATATGTCAAACTTATGGATGGTGTGTGCTATATCAACCCTAGGTGTTTCTTTTTGTCTGAGCTGTTGAATTGTTTTGTAATTGGGGGAGTCAAGTTTTTTCATAACTCTTCTAAATAAAGACTTGGAAACAAAATATCAAAAAAATATTTAATTTGAGCTCTGCTTTCTGTATCAGGTTTTATTCATGAAAGCTATTTAATGTTTCACGGTATAGTTGTATTGTGTACAACATTACCTTGACTGACGCATGATTGTTCAGTGTACAAAAGATTGTGTAATTTGATGAAGTCTCATCTTGTTTGGAATTTATGCAGTGTCTAGTATTGTAGTTAACCAGTCACTCCATTTTCAGTTTATTCAAATAAAATTTATTTTCTTTCTATTATTTAAATACAGAGGTATATAATTTATTGTTTCATTCCAATACAGTTTATGTTGCTTTTAACTAGCTTTTAATCCCAACATAATAATCCTTCCAACTATCACAATCAACCAAGGTGTCGTTCTTTCGTTATCTTCAGTAAATAAAGTGGTTGTATTTTAATTCATTGTCAATTTCATTTCACTTACAAAATATTACTAAACTTGCTAGGTCATCAAACCCTCATTATTGCAAAGATCAGGTAACATTGTGCTCAATTTGTACTTAAGATGATACCAAGTGCATTCTACCCCTTAATTAATATGTAATTTTTCGAAAATTTTGTAAAATGTATAGTAGTCCAAACAAACACATTTAACTTCACTTTTTATCTCGCTTTGTCTACTGCCGTATCCACTAATTGGCAATTAACCGAATTTCTTGCAAAGAAGATATCGCGTGTCGTCCAATAGTAGAAAGCTGACCTTCCTATCAGTGAACTAAATAATGGCCTGGGGTTTCCCCCACCCTATAATCAAGAATGAGTGAACGAGGGTCATGTGCAGAATAGTGTTTAGTGTGCAAACATGGCTTAAGTTGTTATTGTATATTTTGTCTGATTCTTTTGTATTTAGGAGATTTTTTTGTAACTTAACTTTTTAGCAGATTAGAGTTCTTGGTAAGATTGAGTATTTCTTTATTTAAATCATTTTCCTGAGACTTAGATTTTGCTTCGCTTTTGTTTAAATAACTTTTGTGTCCTTTTTTTTCTTCTCTTAACGTAGGGCTTATTTTCATTTTGTAAGTTTATTTTATCTTATAGGAGAGGCACATCCTGAACAGGTGAGAAAGAGCTTACAAAAGTTTCACTTCCCTTCTCTCACATTCACTGCAGATCCACTTGCCTGTTTTGTTTCAATTTGTTTTATGTTAATAACTATGATTGTGTTTTACAACATAAATAAAGATCATCCTATTGCACCTTCCACGATTCGACTCTTTCTTCCTAACATACTCAGTTAGAAACCAAAGAGATAATAAAAAGACAAATTTTGTAACTTAGCATCATTTGACTCTCCCATTAGTGAGCCCTTACTGACTACTCTGAAGGAAATCCGCAATTTAGAAAATATCGCATAGTAGTAAGAAATGTGAAATTTTGTTACCATAACCAAAGGATATTGTTGTTGCAGATATTCTCTGAGATGGTGAACAGCTGGACTTGTGAATATTCCAGCAAAATAAACTAGCCTGAGCATACGTGGAAATGATTTTCCCTGCGATCTGGAAGGGGGGTGAGTTTGGAGCTAAGGCATAGCAGTATACAGGAAGGGAGGGGGGGGGCTAGGTCAGAAGGAAATCCTCACCTGGATCTCGGAATTTTCCTGATGCTATTACAGCTTAAATTACGAACATAGATTAGGTGTGTGTTTGTGTTGGTGTGTGCACATAATTTCATAGGAACCTGCCTTTTTTAAAAGAGCAAAAACAGAAAATAAATAGTACTACACGCATATATATATGTGTGTGTGTCTGTCTGTCTGTATATATATACGTGTGTGTTTGATTCCTTTTCATAGCTGCAGTGGTTGCACGTTACAATTGAAAAAGATTATCCAGTTACACCTTCAAATATGGAGACTGACGCCAGCATCACTTATACTTCCAATAATATAGAATATCCGAGATAATGCTGTGACTTAATGTTTATCAGTAAACAGTGAGCACGAAGTGGCATAGAACCGTCTGGTGTCAAAACTGTAATCTAGCGATACGTTTACTAGAAGCTAAAATAGGAGTACGATCAGATGTCGTTATGAGTAGCTGTGACAATGACAGAACAAACACGTAATGTTGTCTGGAGGATTAAGACCGATTTTTCGAGTGTTTTCTTGCCAGGGTCAGAGCAGTATAACTCTTTCCGTCAGTTTCTGTAAAATAGAAAAATATACTTTATTCAAATAAATATGTTATAACGTACATTGTCAGGTTACTAGAACAAGGCATTACGAAAGAAAAATATTTATGTTCAAGTTAATAGTTTCCAGCTTAACAAATCCGGTAACTTTTTTTTTGTGATGTATTTGTTTC
>NW_013666176.1:482866-491998 GCF_000517525.1 Limulus polyphemus | reverse complement strand
CGCCATTTCGAGTACAATAGCTCCATCACCTCTTGACCGATTTGAGATCTAATTGCAGTTTTGGACTCAGGAGGTCAAACCCTTTCAATTGATGTATTTGGCCACGCCCAAGGTCTCATAGATTAATTTACTCTAATCCTGCCTAAAATAATTTCAATTTGAGGATAGACTGGTAGAGATCCTGATGAGTAATAAAACTGAATCGGGTATACGTGCACACCACGCTTGCTATTGCTGGCGCATAAAAATATGGCTAATAAAAAGGGGGGGAAAGGTATCTTATGTTAATTTACTCTAATCCTGCCTAAAAGAATTTTAAATGCTGCGACTATTGAGAATTCCCTCTTGTTTACAACAGTCAATTGCCATCCATTCCAATGTACTCATCATCAATACTCTGCCTAAACAGTGTTTCAAAGAACATCATCACCTTCTTCTCACTAGTTGTCGTGAAAGTGATGATTTAACTGGTTTCTCGATTTCTATGATGCAATAACACAGCAATTTTTTTCAGAATCAAACCGTTCTCGTTGTACGTCAACTGGAAATCGTTAGAAAGTGTAGATTTCATATAAAAGATTATTGTAAGTAATACGAATAAATCTTAATCAATATAAAGTTGGTACACGAAACGATTTTGTTTATTCCTCAAAAAGGTTTGACAATTATACCAAATGTATGCTAAACTTTCAACTGTGACGATGCAGTAAATGTGTTTTGCATGTTAGCATGTGAACACAGAACTACCTTAGAATTATGAATTCCTTTAACCTTTTGGACGAACATAGAAACAAATAAATTACTTTTTTTGTATGTAATTCAAACTATGATGATTCAGTGTGCTCGGTAATCAATTGCTTGTTAACACGTGAAAGTTTGGTTAACTTAAAATTATGAATTCCAGTATATTTTAATAAACAGAGATTTCGGGAAAATTATCATTTTCTTTTAATTTTATGTCGGTTGTTTTCTATATTAGCACACGAGGTTGCTTACTGTTTGCTTTTCTCACTAGGGCCGGCATGGCCAGGTGGTTAGGGCGCTCGACTCGCAATCTGAGGGTCGCGGGTTCGAATCCCCGTCCCACCAAACATGTGCGCCCCTTTCAGCCGTGGGGGCGTTATAATGTGACGGTCAATCCCCCTATTCAGTGGAATAAGAGTAGTCCAAGAGTTGGCGGTGGGTGGTGATGACTAGCTGCCTTCCCTCTAGTCACTGTTAAATAAGGGACAGCTAGCGCAGATAGCCCTCGTGTTGCTTTGCGCGCAATTCAAAAACAAACAAACTTTTCTCACCACTTACCACACAAACCAGGAAACTGAAAAGAAAATCTCAAACCAAGGCGTGTACAACTCGGTTTTGAAGTTACTTCATACATCGTATCTCCAATGGTGTTTCCTCTAAATAAAAGAAACAAAATATCTAAGTGTTCGTTGCACTATCAGATAGATAAAACTGAACTAAAACAACAAGATGTACTAAGACATAACTATCTAATAAACTGCATTGTTTCAGTGAATGACTTGGATATTTGTCTGGTTTGTTGTTAATAACCACAATGGACTACTTGTGCTGTGGCAACCATAGGTATCGAAACCCCGTTTTTTGCGTCATAAGCCTTCAGACTTACAGTTGAACCACAAGGTGAAATCGCTGATGATATTATATAGATAGATTGCTGAAGTTTTATTGATAAGACTTTTATCAAGCTTCGACAGTTACGAGATAAATTAACATGGAAATGTGATAATAGCAATATCTATAAACAGTTCCTAATGATAACCTTGATGTTTTAAGTAAAACAGTCGATAACACTCTTTAGGTTTGAATAATTAATTAATGAATATCTAGTAGCCTTGAAATATTTAAAAAATATATTTGGGATTAAATTTGGGGGCCACCACCTAATTCTCAGTAATGTATTATTACATAACCATAGCAAAGGTTAGATAAAGAAACCATACCCGTATAAGGTTACTTTGTTGCATAGCGTCTCTTCTCTTCATTTATACCACTATTTGACAAACTGCATGTCGGGACAAGTTGCTAAGGGTGTCGCGTGAGTGTCACCAAACGAAAGATAATTAAGTACATAAAAAATCTATAAAAAAAAAGACATTGCGTGTGGCAGCAGGGGGTGTCGCGCAAATCAAGGTAAGTGGATTAGGGTGTCGTCAGTGGAAAAAGTTTGGGAACTACTGATTTATATGTTCTTAACAAAAGCACACAGCCACCTTTGCATTTAAAACCTTACAACGATAAAAGATGCAACTCAAATAGACGCACATAAAAAAAAATAATAACAAATGTTCTACGATCTCGCTACATTTCGTAAATAAGATTTGTAACTAGTAAATCATAAAAAAAAACATACACACACACACACACATACAGATTTAAATGATTAAATTTTCTTTCGGAATTTCCGGCACCAAAACTTACCCTGGACCATAGTTGCATACATACAACTTGGTATAGCCGCGAGATGGCGTTCTATAATAAGTATATCCACAGCCAATTTTGTAAGTACTTCCCCAGATCACCTGTTGTTAAACAGAAAAGTAATAAAAAAAGGTGTTGCTTGAAATGCAACATAACTACTTCGATTTTGTTGTATGCTATACATAATGTTATTTTACTTTATGTTTCATTATACACATACTGTACTGTTATAAAAACTTCATTCAACTTTCTATGAAGCTTTATATAACATTACATAGAATTTAGCAGCAGCATTGAATCAAACATTTTACCACTGATAAAGAACGATTCTGTTATAGCAATTAAACAATGTTGCTTCACTGGTGGGTGCTTTGCATTTTCGGGGATTAACTGTACTATTGAAGGTCGATGTTCACTTTATAAGAACGGTGTTCTGGTTCTCAACTGCCCTTGGAACTATTTTCTTCATCTCATTTTGATTCAATGTAACAGCTTTCTGCGAAGGACGGTGAGGTTACCTTTATATTACAAAGCTTAACAATTCTTCTATAGACCTTTCATCGCAATAGCTTTTTGGGTTGAAGGACCCTCTTTCGTAACCGTAGTCTTCACTTTCATAAACACCCTCTTGTGGGAATTTCACCGCTTAACCGGAGAAATATGAAGACTTCCATTTTCGAAATGATCTATCTTTTAGCCCATCATCGCCTAACAATCTATTTATGCGAATATCCTTCCTTTGAAAGGACTGTTACTTTTTCCTTCCGCCTTAATCTGTACTAGCGCCATTGTACTATCAAATGGTCTAGAGTTCGCCCTGAACTAAATAAATAGGTGCCAAGTGTGTTACAGTACCAATTTGTGGCCACATGTCAGTACATCAGCATATTCAAATCGTTCTTATAAAATGCGATTAACCTTTTATAAGCATTACAACTTTAGAAGTCAGATAAACTATACATGTTCTGAAGCATTGTCTTTTATTAATTTTGATGCGCGTATACCGTGTATTTTTAAACAGTTAAGAATAATAACTAAATAACAGAAAATTACTTCATAATAACACCCAATTTTACTTCAATCAGACATTTTTAGATTTTAAAACTTATGTTTTCTCTTCCTGTGTACTTATTTATGTAAATTAATTAATATTATGCAAGAACTACTATTTTTTATCATTCATTATCTCTTGTTGACATTAATTAGAACAGAACCCACGGCCCGGCATGGCCAGGTGGTTAGGGGGCGCTCGACTCGCAATCTGCGTGTTGCAGGTTCGAATCCCCGTCACACCAAACATGCTCGCCCTTTCAGCCGTGGGGGCATTATAATGTGATGGTCAATCCCACTATTCGTTGGTAAAAGAGTAGCCCAAGAGTTGGCGGTGGGTGGTGATGACTAGCTGCCTTCCCTCTAGTCTTACACTGCTAAATTAGGGATTACTAGCGCACATAACCCTCGTGTAGCTTTGCGCGAAATTCATAACAAACCAAACCATCTGGATCAATTACAAATGATTTTGTTTATTTGTTGCTAAGCACAGAGCTACACAATAGGCTGTGTTATGCTCATCACTGGTATCAAAACCCGATTTTTTTTGGCGTTAGAGACCGTCAGATTTACCCACCGGGGGCTACAAATAGCGTGACAGTCCTCGTTCACCCGCCAAAGACGTGTATATAAAGATCACTGACGTTGCTTGATAAGACAATTAAACTTAAGACGACATAAAAGTACATTTATGTTAGCTTTTTGTTTTCGTAATTAATAAAAAGTCGATCTTACTTGTGTAAAGTGACCGGTGCTACCTTTGAACTTAAACGGACTAATGTACTGCCTTCTGAATCCAAAACGATAGTATTCTCTATACCAGGATTTGATTTGAGTCGGCCAGTCTGGATTGTCAGCAAAGGCATCTTCGTAACCGTACGTTCTTGTATAAGCGATGTTCTGACCTACTCGGAACCTACCTTTTGTGACAGGAAAGCAAAAGTAATGCTCTATAGAACTATATAAACATATTACGATAAAAATAAAACTATTGCTGTCTTCTTATATTTATGTTTTTCGTAAGATAAATAACATTATTGCTATACTTGTGCAATGGCCGTTTCATTAGCTGACAGCTTTAATATTTGAATATCTTAAAACCAATATGTTCGTTTGTTGTTAAGCCCAAGCTACACAATGGACTATCTGTACCGTGCCCACCATTGGTATCGAAACCCGGTCTTTATCGTTATAAGCCTCCAGCCTACTGCTGAACCAGTAGAAGGGGAGAGGGACATTAATCAATAATCAATTCGATAGGGGAATTCGAAGCATCACGATAGTCAGCAGTAGGATGAGCAGACAAGAACTTTGAAAGCAGCTATGGGCATAATATTGTACTCGTCTTGCTGCACAATATTTCCAAGGTGGTTCTAAGCGATTCCTGAATACCTCTGCGTGTCATTTGGAGATTTCCATGCTTCTTGTGCTTAGCCATTAAGCTCGTGATGCGCTGTCGGATTTCAGTCATCTTACCATTTCAAATCACTTTTCGCAGCCCCAACGCTAAAAGAGTGCATGAAATGCCTTATTTTTAGCCAATAAAAATGTCCAAAAATTTCAATTCAAATTAAGAAAAACCAGATTGGGTAGTTTGTTTTTTCAACAAAAATGTCTCCCGCTGACTCGTGAGGGGGTCTGTTAAAATAATCATTGCCTCATTAATTTAAACATGCGGTACATAAATTTACAATTCACCCTTAATGTTTTGAATTGGCATTCACACCAAAGTTCGAGCTTAATGAACTGATGCTCGGCCCCCATCTCTAACCCCTAGTGTTTTTTTTCTTTCCCACGTCAATTAGAAAATAAAACCATAAATCACCATTAACACTTTGTAAATAGCTTCACGAAAAACAATGCAGATCTGAGACAACTTATTTCTACCACCAGGGGATTACGTAGAGAAATGCGGAATCGAGAAAAACGTTTTATTGAAATGGTAAGGAACACTCTATGGGTTTTCAAAAGTAGTTTAAAATTTAATATAAACAATATTTTATGTTAATAAAAATCTTTAAAAACAGAATCCATGCGCTGTGATAACTAAACTCAGTTAATGACTAAACAGTGAAACTGTAAACAATTATACAATTATATTTTTGTTTGCTTGTTTGTAATTAAGCACAAAGCTACACAACGGGCTATCTGTGCTGTGCCCACCACGGGTATCGAAACCCGGATGCTAGCGTTGTAACTCCGCAGACATACCGCTGTACCACTGAGGGGGCATATACAATTATATGAACGCTTCTAACACACTTTAATAGTGCCACTGAGAATTACAAAACACGTTCCGGAATGGCAACACTCGTATAGAAGTTCTCAAATCCGAACCTAGGAAAATCCGGTATTTTATCAGAGATGTGTATTCGTACATATTTATTGCAATATAGTTATAATGATTTGCTAGGTGCCAACAGCCAGTTGACCAGTTTGAGACAGGCGTATGTGATAACCATATTTACAAGCCGGAACTGGATAAGACATCATACAGTATGTTTTACCTCAGTATAATTTCTTTCGTCACTGACCCCAATTTTTAAATTAATGACCTTCAGAACATTGTTGTAGAACGTATCATGTGAAGAACGCAATCTCATAGCTTTCGTTTACCCAAGCTCAGCGCTAAGTTACAGGTTTATTTGACAGTCACGTGTAACGACTGCTACATTGTATTTGACTATCACATGTAACAACTGCTTCAGCGTATTTGACTATCACCTGTAACAATTTTTACAGTGTATTTGACTACCACGTGTAACAACTTCTACAGTTTATTTGAATACCACGTGTAACAACCGATGCACGTATACTTGACTACCACACGTAACAGCCGATACAGGTATTTTATTACCACACTTAATAACTACTATAAGTTTATTTTACTAGCACATGTAACAACTGCTACAGGTTTATTTGAATACCACGTGTAACAACAGATACAGGTTTATTTTATTACCACACTTAATAACTACTATAAGTTTATTTTACTACCACATGTAACAACAGCTACAGGTTTATAAACTGGGCAAAACATCTATGCATAGTTCCAAATTAAACGCCCCCTCGTGCTACAAAGATATAGAGTTTCACTAACCCACGTTTCTGTTCCGATCATGTTTGTGGATACATTGCTCCGCCCATCTCTGAGCAATCTGTGCCAGCTCTTCATCCCAAGTCTGAGTGAAAAAAAAAAAGATAAAACAATTAGGAAAAAGAAAGGAACAAAATATAACCTGAAAATACCTAAAGTCAAATTTTATCTACAAGTTAATGTCGCATATACGATCGTTAAAGTTTGTTTTTGTTTTTTTGTTTTTAATTATGCACAAAGCTACACAAGGGCTATCTGTGCTCTGCCCACCACGGGTATCGAAACCCGGTTTCTAGCGTTGTAAGTCCGCAGACATACCGCTGTGCCACTGGGGGGCACGATCGTTAAAGAAAGACTCGACGAAATATAAAATATAGATTTATGAATATACCTTCATAATTAATCTATAATCAAATATAAGAAAAATATAGACTATAAATATAGACTATATAGACTAAAAATATAACACTACTCGAAAAAATACAATTGTTACAATTTTAATATATTTTCTTTATGTCATTACAACAGTTATTGTTTACTTTCATTTATTTCACGAGGCCGTCCTCCAGTGGCACAGCGGTATGTATGCGGACTTACAACACTAGAAACCGGGTGGGCAAAGCACAGATAGCCCATTGTGTGTAGCTTTGTGCTTAACTACAAACAAACAAACAAATCCACGAGGTTTCCTGGTATTAAAAGATCCTAGAAATCTACAGAAATTTATTTAAATATTGCATAACCAAAGATATTGAAGATTTTGAAAGCAAAGTGTGACCGATAAATAATCAATTTTAAACAGTTTTTCACAACAAATGTTTCTCAGAAACTTTCAATAATTTCATCTAACGTTGATGCATTCGGATTATGACATTTTATTTTTCTTGTGATGAAGAACCACAGTATACAACTGTTTTGCATATATGTATATATATATATATGATTCATTGTATATATAAAATTGTTGCAGATTTTAGTATGATAAAATGCTTAGACAGCTATCTACCTTACAATATTATCGAAATATTTGTATTTCGTTTGACTTTTAGCCCTATATGTCTTTTCACCCTAGTCTGAACTGATAAGAGCACTTCAATACCAAACGTGTCTTTTTACAGTGGTCTGAATTATCAAATGCACCACAATATTCCTCGTGTCTTTTTACAGTAGTCTGAATTTTTGTCAATGCACCTCAATATCCTATGTTATTTTTACACTAGTCTGAATTTTTGTCAATGCATTTCAACATCCTATGTGTTATTTTTACACTAGTCTGAACGCCTCATAAACCATGTTTAGTCTTTTAGGCTAATTTAAAGCATAAATTACACAACAAGTGTTTTTTTTCTCACCTTGATCTAAACTATTCGTTGCCCAATATTTTATTGTTAACTTTAGATCCGCATGAAAATTTATCTACAGTATCACTCTGGTCTGAACTGAAAATCTTACAAGATTAATTCGTTTCCTCATGAATTCTCCATAAAATAAGATGAAAAATGTATTCTACAAAATTAAACAAACTTTAAATGTATCGCAGATGTAATTTAAGATACGTTCATCATTGTATATAAATTACACTAGTACTTCTTTATTAACTATTTAATTAATTATTATACTTACCATCATACGCATGTTAGAGGCAGCTGGTAAGCCACGTTCCTGCCCTCTAGCGACCAAAGCACGTAGACGGTTATGTTCTCCAACTATCTGGCGCTTATGATGTATTGTTAGCCTGTTACTGCCTGAAAGTGTATCAAAATATCATCTATGAGGAAATTCATTAGAATATTAAAAGCTTGGTAACTATCATGATTCTCGAACTTTTAAAAAGCTATTTTTGTTTTGAGTATTCAAACTTTTAGCAGTTTGATCTTCTAAAAAGAATAGACTAGAAACAGTGATAAAAGTATGAGTTATGTTAGTTAAAGTTTTGGTTTTCCAACAACTACCGAAAAAGTTTCTCACAAGAATCTTTAGAAATTATGAACTCTTAAAAGTTCAAATTAACGAAGCTGATTTCTGAGAGTAGGACTGGACGTGGTCTAGCGGTTTAGCGTGTCCAGATATTAAACCATGGGTGCTGTTGTTCAGATGTTCCATCCAATCCATCAGTTCAAAATTAGGGATAACTAAAAGCAGATAGCTCTCGAGTAGCGTTGCGCGATTATACCGAAACACACAATTTAGTTCTGGGAGTTTGTTTTGTTTGCTGCTCTATAGCTATCTTCACTAGCCGTCCCTAATTTAGAAACGATAGATTAGAGGAAAGCCAACTAGTCAGCATCACCCACTACTAACCCTTGAACCATTCTTTACCAAAGAAAAGTGGGACTGACCGTCCCATTATTAGACCCCCAACTGTTAAAAAAGCAAACATTTTCAATGGAGTGATTCGACCCCACTACCCCCAGATTATGAGTCGAGCACCCTAACCATGACAGGCCCTAGTACTGCGAGTACTATGAAATATAGTATATTAATTGGTAAGTTGCGTAATACTAAAAAAAGCTTGCTCAACATAGCAACATTTATAATAGGGG
>NW_013666176.1:481572-482735 GCF_000517525.1 Limulus polyphemus | reverse complement strand
AACCCTTGAACCATTCTTTACCAAAGAAAAGTGGGACTGATCGTCCCATTATTAGACCCCCTAATGTTAAAAAAGCAAACATTTTCAATGGAGTGATTCGACCCCACTACCCCCAGATTATGAGTCGAGCACCCTAACCATGACAGGCCCTAGTACTGCGAGTACTATGAAATATAGTATATTAATTGGTAAGAATTTTGCTTGCGTAGACATACTTTCAGTTGCGTAATACTAAAAAAAGCTTGCTCAACATAGCAACATTTATAATAGGGGTGGCGCGATACAGCGATACGATACGATACATAAATCGTATCGTGAAGCCGTGATACGATTGTATCGATACGTTGTCCAACACGATACGATACGATTTATGTATCTTCACGAAATTTGGCAAGCTTTCAGTAAACATTATAAGTCTTTTTGTACAGAAAAAAAATAGAATTTCTAATAAATTTCGATATTTTTTTTTATAAATCTTCATATTTTTATCTGCTATATTCACTACCCTAATTTTATGCGAAGTCGGTCAGTTTGACAAGCCTCGTAACCACCATAAATAATACAAAATATATTAAAATTGTCCTGTTTTTCTTTCTAGAATTACTTCAAATTGTAGCAGGACAATGTCAGTAATATAGATAATAAATTACAGACAAGACTGTCAAGCTTTGTAACAAACCGTTGGTAAAACTTTTGTATTTAGAAAAATATCGTTTGTTTTTGTTTTAATTTCGTCGCAAAGCTACACGAGCGCTACCTACGCTAGCCGTCCCTAATTTAGCAGTGTAAGACTTGAGGGAAGGCAGCTAGTTATCACCACCCACGACCAACTCATGGGACACTTTTTTGCCAACGAATAGTGGAATTGACCGTCACTTTATAACGCCCCCACGGCTGAAAGGGCGAGCATGTTTGGTGTGACGGGGATTCGAACCCGCGACCCTCAGATTGCGAGTCGAGCGTCCTAACCACCTGGCCATGCCGGGCTTGGAAACATATCGTCTCACGACATCAATATCTAGATTCGAATCGTATCAATTACCAGTATGACAGAAACACCATGAAAACTGTAATGTAATTCAATGTATGCTCGAGGTGTATGATAAAAATATATATTTAAAAAATTCCTTTGTGTCGAGTCTCTCTCTTGTATACAGGCTAGT
>NW_013666176.1:441113-480572 GCF_000517525.1 Limulus polyphemus | reverse complement strand
AAACACCATGAAAACTGAATGTAATTCAATGTATGCTCGAGGTGTATGATAAAAATATATGTTTAAAAAATTCCTTTGTGTCGAGTCTCTCTCTTGTATACAGGCTAGTGTGTCGGGTTTATGGTTCGTGTTCCGTTGCTACAAAAAAAAACAATCGCGCTCGGTACTTTGAGGTCGTGGGTGTGTTATCGGAGGTCCTCTAGTGGGACAGTGGTAAGTCTATGGACTTACAACGCTAAAATACTGGGTTCGATTCCCCCGCGGTGGACACAGCAGATAGCCTAATGTGACTTTCCTATACAATGTTATTTGTTTGTTTGAAGTTAAGCATAAAGCTACACAATGGGTTATCTGTGCTCTGTCCACTACGGGTGTCGAAACCTGGTTTCTACCGTTGTAAGTCTGCAGTCATACCGCTATGCCACTGGGGAGGGGGGGGGAATTGCTATAAAACAAACAAACACAAAGCGTTATCAGAATGGCAGTCAAACCCCCACAGCTGCAATTCTTCTAGTCTATAAGTTCAAAGTTAGAGACGGATATGTGCAGATAACTCTTGGATAGCTTTCTGCGAAAATTATTAAAAACACACATAACTCTTGAATAGCTTTCTGCGAAAATTATTAAAAACACACATAACTCTTGAATAGCTTTCTGCGAAAATTATTAAAAACACACATAACTCTTGGATATCTTTCTGCGAACATTATTAAAAACACACATAACTCTTGGATATCTTTCTGCGAAAATTATTAAAAACACACAAAAAAACAACAGTTAACGGCTCTGTAAATACTGAAATTATAGTCCAACTTACGTATCAGTGTTTTACCGGGACACGCTCTTGACCTGTAAATGCACAACGTGTGGAAGGAACCCGAAAATGGACAGGAATAGCTACATCCAAGGGTCAGTATTAAAAGAGTTATGTTCAAGAGTAACTCCACTGTCATCATTCTCTTCGCTGAGCAATTCCAAATAACTCCTTTGATCTACAGAAACTACGTACCTAAAAACATGTGCATTTAAGAATATTAGCGCTAAGTACGTAAAATGGTTTATTTTCTGTCAAAATTTCTCAATACCTGTACAACACATCAGAAGGGAATAGTCTGGTGTCAAACCAGTAGTTTTTTGTTTTTTTTACTGACGCATCAATTGGTCTTTTATTTCTTTTACATATAATCTGTTATATTAAGCTTTTACATAATATGAATGATACGTCATTTGTATTATTAAGTGATTATTAAAACTGCTGCCAACTGAAACTGTTAGAATAGAAGATCTGATATTATTGGGGGGGGGGGGGGATTATCAAAATCAAATAATAAGCCGTTGTTCTTCGAAATTGTAGAAATAATACAACAAGATAGCACAACTAGATACAGACTTACAACCGTTTCTAAAAGATAGAAATTATGAATTACTGATTTAAGAACGCTTATCTCTTTTCCTTGTGTAGTCTGTTTTTCAGAACCTGGCACAAAACAAAGACTTTAACTGTGTTTTAAAAAATTAAATCATCATCTACACGTTTAAAATACATTTAAAAGTCACATACAGTACAGCAACATCACTATTAACGACAAACTTGGTTCTAAACATAATTTTAGATTTATATATACGTTGATGTCGAAATTCATTTAATATATATATTGCAAGCTACAAATCATTACTACTGCAATCGGATCTAGCTGCTCAAACTAATATTTTATGTTAATTTACATTGCATTCCATATCACCATGACAACTTACGCTTTCAAACCCGGGAACGAAAGTTTGATTATCTGTTCTTTCAAAGTCTCATGAAAAAATACTTCTTAGAAAAATGTAATAATCGCAATGAAACTTGAATCAGCTTTTATAACTTAGTAGGCGGAAAAGAAAAGATCAAACAACCAATTAAAGACGACTTTCTAGCAGATCACGTCAATCAGTGAAGAAAAACGCCCACCAAAATTAAGTCAGTGGAGAAGAAAGAACAAACAATAGTAGGACTTTAAAGTTTCTGATTGACCATTAGAGGGCAGGCTTACTTATATATATGTGTCCCAGTTTCAGTGGACGAAATCGTTGACCTCTATTCTTAGAAAACTTTTACAGACCGCAATTTGTAATTGCATCCTCTGGAGTACATAAGTGATACATGAATATTCGAAATATTTAGAACACTATGTTTTACTTCGAACTAAAGGCAGAAGTCTCAGTTTAGAAAGTACATCAAAACAATCCTTTATCTTCAATAGTCGTGACGGAGGACACATTGTACGAAATCTCGGTTTAGAAAGTACATCAAAACATCCTTTATCTTCAATAGTCGTGACGGAGGACACATTGTACGAAATCTCGGTTTAGAAAGTACATCGAAACAATCCTTTATCTTCAATAGTCGTGACGGAGGACACATTGTACGAAATCTTGGTTTAGAAAGTACATCGAAACGATCCTTTATCTTCAATAGTCGTGACGGAGGACACATTGTACGAAATCTCGGTTTAGAAAGTACATCAAAACAATCCTTTATCTTCAATAGTCGTGACGGAGGACACATTGTACGAAATCTCGGTTTAGAAAGTACATCAAAACAATCTTTTATCTTCAATAGTCGTGACGGAGGACACATTGTACGATGTATTTTAGTTTTATAATCCACCACTTTCCTGTTTATTTGTACCATTTACAAGTGATAAAAAAATTAAAGTATTTCAAAT
Organism: Limulus polyphemus; assembly: GCF_000517525.1. Lineage (NCBI taxonomy): Eukaryota > Metazoa > Arthropoda > Merostomata > Xiphosura > Limulidae > Limulus > Limulus polyphemus. Next base: position 477,861 of record NW_013666176.1, on the reverse strand, counting down.
TGTGTTTGTTTGTTTTCAAATCTTCTTAGTTATCATTTAGATAAATTATATTTCTATATAAATTGACGCGAATTTAAATCGGGATCTCGATAGACTATACACTTTAAACGATAAACCACGTCAGAAAACATATGGATTTGTATAATCTGTTACATGTTTAAATATTTACGTACAATTTCGTATTTGTCACGTTGTAGTAGGGTTTAACTTAAGACAGAAACATGCGGATGGAATTGCTTTACTCACAAAATCCCAACTTCAATTTCGAAGCTGTCATTCTTTAACAAATTTTGAACAAAAGTCCCTATAAAGTTTATAGGGAATGCCGAACTTGTTGAACTACTGAACATAAATGGTACCATCTTTTCCTTTTCGTACTTTGCTAGATATTAAATGACTCTTCTCTACTTACCATTTCTGTTTTATATTTCTATCTCTATATTTTAATTCTTTCACAAATTTCATGCAAAGCTGCCCCTAATTTTGAACTTATAGGGTAGAGGGCGCGAACCGTGAATCATTGGATTCATAACCGTGCACGCTGACTAGTGAGCCACGCCCAGCCCTTGTCTTAAGCCCACAAAGATAAAAACGTTTCTATTTCTCAAACTTATTTTCATCTTTTTTTTTATTGTGTTCCATTTCACATGCATTTTAAACTAACTGTCAAGCAATGTTAAAACAGCCATTTCTATATCTACTTTGGACAGCTACCTATTCTTTTAACTTGATTCACTTTGTGTTTCTCAAAGTTCCTATCTTTATTTCTTGAGAGTCTGATAGCTCTCAGAGGATTTTGTTCAGTTCAGTTCATGGCTAAATTAAGCTTCTGATTGTTAAATGCTGTTACTTATTGTTGAGTATTTTGTTATTTTCTCTTAATACACTTCCATTTTGTAACAATTTGTATTCATGTTTCTCTACAGTATGAATCAAACTGCTATAATATCAAATGAAAACAAATGTACATCTTAAAATTTTTAATTCATCTGCTTTCTCACACAATGCTTTGCAAGAGTGTTGAGGTCACTGAGACTTCTTTTCTTTGCTAAGTGGGTGGGGCGTTTATTAAAATCAATGAAAAGTTGCTCATGCGCAGAAAAAAATCAGACGATCGTAACTCAACTGCAATTCGACCCGAAAACCTACACCACATTTGTTTTTCTTCACAAACAAAGAGGTTAGTGGATTGGCGTATTTCATAAGAGCTAACGTTTACAATTTTTGAACTGTTGTAGGCAGTAAATGGATAAAAAGTAATTCAAGAAATTCAAAGATTTGAATACGAAGTCAAATACGAAACTATTATTCAAAAAAGATAGTTCCAAACTACAGTTGGCAAAGCTAAATATTTTTACTTATATATATATATATACTTTTTAATCTTGCTATATTACTTCTATAATAGAATTGTCAGACCTTTTTTTAATAAATATGTACCTGTGTTTAAGTCTTTCACTTCTAGGAGCATATCATATATATACATGGTGAGGTGGTTTGGGCGCTTGACTAGCAATTTGAGAGTCGCGGGTTCGAATCCCCGTCCCACCAAATTTGCTCGCCATTTCAGCGTTATAATGTGACGATCAATCTTACTATTCGTTGGTTAAAGAGTAACCCAATAGTTGGTGGTGGGTGATAACACAGCGGTATGTCTGCGGACTTACAACGCTAGAAACCGGTTTTCGGTACCCGTGGTGGGCAGAGCACAGATAGCCCATTGTGTAACTTTGTATTTAACTTCCAATAAACAAACAATTAAACAGAAATTAAGAGGTAATTATAAAGTTTTAGTTATTTATTTTTCTTTCTTTTCGCATCTAGATTTAGATTTATAGGTTTTTCTCAGTATATTAAGCTATTTATATATTAGTTTGAGCTGTTAAAAATGCCTTACAAGAGATGAGTAGGAGTTTAATCCTTCAGCTCAGCTCGTAGAACACTTGGTCTTTTTAACAACTCATTCAAAAGCAGTCTTATGAAAACCTCGTATTTAAAACACACAGGGAGTATGTATATGCTTCAACAAAGTTTTGGTTGGCAAAGTGCCATGTTAGTCTGTCCTCTGATTCTTTTTTCTGTTCATCCGGCCCGCCATTTGTCCACCATTCATTTTAAAGACCAGACCATCTCTCTCTAAATATACAACTTTTCATCATTCACACTTGTCTATCTCTCAGTCAGTTTGACTTTTAAATTTCCTTTCTGGGTCGGGTGTGGCCCATCTGTTAACGTTCCTTTGACTATGGATTCGAGGGTTGATGGTTCGCAGTTTGGCTGTTGATACGCTATAAGAGTAACGCTCAAATCCCACTATTCAATCACACAAGAAAAGCACAGTTTGCAGGGGGAGTGCTGTTTACTAGATGCCTCCCCTCTAGTATAGTAATTCAAAATTGCGGATGGCTGTACGCAGATAACTCTTGTGTAGCTATGTGCAAAAAATCTGAAACAAACACATATTCTTTCTGGGGAATTTTTGGCCCCATAAACGTTTTAAACATACGAAAATAAAATACCTGCCCTCCGCTGTGTAATTTAAAGGCCCCCCTCATAATTCCGGATAAAACACGTTACCGAAACATGTTGAATACTTTTAGGGCTAGTCCCTGTTTTTAATAAATTATTTGTTGTGCAATTATTTTAACGTTGCATTCATTATAATTGTGAGTGTGTGTATATATATTATTAGCCACAGTAGTGCTTAGTATATAGGGATGCATTGGCCTGACAGTACATCAGTTGGACCAAATGATATATACTATAACACATCGTGCTTCCTCTCAGCTATCTCAGTTTTATTTGGTTCTTTTTAACCACGTTTGTCAAAAGGAGAAGTTTTCTGACGTATGGTAATTAGTTATTGTCTCCTTGTTATAAGCCTGGGAAGGATCCCAACATCACTTATAACATACTGTTTTGACTAGCTATCTGTGTAGTGTTTTGGACACGATAATTAATGCTTGTCTTGTTTGGTTTCTAGAATCCATTGACCTCATCTCCAACAAATAATATAGTTTCTGTAGAATAAACCACAGTAGAACTTGATTGAACTAGCAACATCAATCATGGTAGTCTTTCTCAAGAGGGAACATCTGCTTTGATCTTGAGAAGGCTCACGCCACCACTTGAAGCTTAGGTGTATTGTTTGACCTCTATTATTCTGGTTAGATGATCATTTGTCCATTTTTATTCTTAATAATGTTGTAGTTTAGAGATCATTTTGGGCCTTTGGGGAATCTACCTCTTCATGGGGGGGGGGTCCACACTACCGCTATCCTATACATAACTCAGAGCACCTCGGGTCTCTGTTTTGAATGTCACACTTTATTAGCATTAAGAATAATGGCATACTGAACATCTCCTCCAATAGTTAAAAACGTCTGTATGTTGATGGGTTTCAGATTTACTCTCATCCATTGAATATAAAGCACATTAAGCCAAAGCCCCAAACTGCCCTCAATAAACTATAGAAGTAGACTAATGGAAAGTTTACACTTTTGTCATCTAAAACAATTTGCATACATTTCTGCCACACATAGGGATTGTATCCTGATTTTGAGCTCCATCTGGGTGGTGCACACATTCCTGTGGTGGTTGAGGTAATGCTGTTGGAACTTACCTTTGACAGTTAACTTACTTTTTTCCTCCCATCAAGCAGCCTAAGATTAAATGTAAAAGTTTACTGAACATCTTCCATGTCCTCCTTTTCCACCTCTTGGGGAATGGATGGATGTTTTATTATCAAGATCTATCATTATTCAATATAATCTAGGCTGTAAGCCTTTGAATTATGCTTCAGCCAGAGACACTGTATTGATAATATTGTACCCTGTGCATCATCAAGGGCGTCAGCTCTGTACAGGGGTTTTCTGCATTTCTCCAGTCCATTGTTTGTGCACACAATCCTATGAGACTCCATCTCTAACATTTGCATTTGTTTTTGCGATATGCTTTGAAACTCCAATTATTGTCACGGAATATTGTATCTGGCAATATGTCTTCATACCTTAGTGAGATATGCTTTTTGCAAATAGTCTATTAATATAACCTTTGGTATTCATATCCAGCCAAAGTTGAAAGAGATAAGTCTGAAATTGGATGACACTGTTGAGTATTATGATCAGCCCATTCTTCTGTGGTTTCTTACCATTTCCAACTGTGATCTTTCATTGAGTCACCTTTACAAGTTGGATACTCCTGATTGGAAGTACTGGCTTCCCTTTCACAAATATCTCTCGAGTCATAATTTCATATCGGCTTTTATGAAAATGGCTAAAAATCAGGTGACTCTGTGAGCTCTAGCATGATTTGCTGCATCTTTTTGTGGCTCATGGTATCCCCTCTACATATTCTGTGTTCACTGCTGAGTCGCATCCATCTTACTTGTTCTTAATCATGTAGAAGCTAAGCCACAAATTAATTTACTATCTATGCTAACTCGCTTATCACTGGAATTGCTATTTCTCTTCTCATTCAGTTCTCTTAGATATTCAGTAATGAATGGCCCATTTCACTCTTTCTTCTGTCATAATCCAATTTTTCTAAATTCCTGGCCATATTGGTATTTGAGGATACGAATTTGACGCTGTGACCAAATCAATCTGAACTGGTGACGTCAAAGGTTTGCCCATTCCATATATGGATTATCAAATTGTCATTGTGGTCGGGTATTCACTGATTTGTCTTCAAGCAATTAGGTTGTATCTGTAAGATAACAGGAGGTTCAAATAGAAAATGTACTGAGGTGTTAAATTGCATTATCATGCTTTTGACTGAGTTGTGAAAAAGAAAAAGACGGGAAACAACATACAACATAATGAAAACAATCTTTATTCAATATAAAATACATTAAAAACAACGAAAGTATGGATTGGTTGAAATCTTCCAGAAATTTCACGATTTTGTAAATTTTTGGAAACTGGTGAAAAATCTGCAAGTCCTTTCAAGACACGTGCACTTCCTACTTCACTGTTGGGCATTCGAATCGAAAAATAATGGGTGATATTTCCTCAAAGTATCACCTGATCTACCACCGTAAAAGACAGCTATGTACCTACATAGTGTGTCCTACTTTACAGCAATATTTCCCGTGAGAACGCACGTGCTACCGTAGAGGAATGACCCAGAACAATCGATATCTTAGGGCAAAGTAACTTAGCTACTTCTTTGACCAATGTTCTACATTAAACCTACATGCTTTTGTATACATGAAAATTTTGGAAAAAAAAACAAAACAGTATGCCAGCATACTACAAAGATAAGGCTTTTAGTCATTTGATAAGTTGAGCAACAACATAACAAGCTATTTCAAATTAAAGTAAACGTCAGTAATTGTTGGTATAATTTGAGCAACAATTAGAAGGAGAAGATTGTCCTAGCAATGTTCCACGTTGAACACAGTATTTTGATCCATACTTACCTCCTGCATGGGTGTGACCTGTAAATAGGTGATCAATGTCACACTCGGGTCACAGTTTCCCACAATTTACTCAAGTTGTCATTGTGACATGCGACAACAGCAACATTTTCCACATTCTTTAAAACTAATGATGTCCCTTTAACATTTGGCAATGTAATTGACAACGATGACATTACTCAGATCGAGTAATTGACAACGATGACATTACTCAGATCGAGTAATTGACAACGATGACATTACTCAGATCGAGTAATTGACAACGATGACATTACTCAGATCGAGTAATTAACAACGATGACATTACTCAGATCGAGTAATTAACAACGATGACATTAACAAGATCGAGTAATTGACAACGATGACATTACTCAGATCGAGTAATTAACAACGATGACATTACACAGATCGAGTAATTGACAACGATGACATTACTCAGATCGAGTAATTAACAACGATGACATTACTCAGATCGAGTAATTGACAACGATGACATTACTCAGATCGAGTAATTAACAACGATGACATTAACAAGATCGAGTGATTAATAATGATGACATAACTCAGATCGACCATTTTTTAACTTTTTTATAGGCCATAAACCTTTTCAAATTCTATTGATTTTTAATTTAAAAATGGACGTCTACGTCTTATATATTGTATTTCTGTGTTATATGTATTTTTATCTTTTAATTGATTTTGAATTATCGTTGTTTGAAAAGGAAGGTTTAGGCAGATAGCCTTTGTGCATGTTTTGCACAATAAAACCTTTACAAACTTACTAACTTATACCTTCTAGTTCAAATAATATACAATGAAAATAATTACGCAGCAATCCTACATGTTTATAAATTGTGTGAAAATAAAACAACGCCCTCAATATGAAAATAGGTCTTGCACTAATTTGACACAAATCCGGCATCTACAATACACCCGTCTAATTGAGGTCGTCTAACGGAAAGTTGTTCTCAGTTCAATGTTATAAGGTCTATTTCACATCTCCTCACACTCTTGTCAAACCTAAAAATATACTAGACTTGCTGTTGAACACACAGTAACTAATTAAAATTAGTCCCATCACTAGATATGTACGACTGTTTTGCTGGTTTTTCTTTTTTTCTTCTTCTTTATAATAATTTGATTGTTTGTTTTTGAATTTCGCGCAAAGCTACACGAGGACTATCTGCGCTAGCCGTCCCTAATTTAGCAGTGTAAGACGAGAGGGAAGGCAGTTAGTCATCACCACACACACCCAACTCTTGGGCTACTCTTTTACCAACGAATAGTGGGATTGACCGTCACTTTATAACGCCCCTACGGCTGTTTGGTGTGACAGGGATTCGAACCCGCGACCCTCAGATTGCGAGTCGAGTGCCTTAACCACCTGACCATGCCGGGCCTAATAATTTGATCAAATAATAGTCGTCTGTATCGGATTGCTAAATATTTCGAAACTATACATTACAATAAATACTTAAACGGCATCAACTTTCGTTACTACTTATACACACTTTACATTTACATTGACTACATATCTGCACATGTATACATAACTTATGTATATAAAAAAATAGAGATAAATAAATTGACTAAAACTTCTAGTGACTAAACTATATTCAATCTTTAGTTCTGACTATATATATATATATATGTTTTTTTTTTATATGTAATAGAGTAAAAAGTATCATTAAATCATTTATTCGGGAAACAAGATCGCTTGTCAAAGCTCCACCCGGTATCAGTTTGCATTTCTTGAAACACAAATATCTGGAAGCGGCTGTAAAATCTTACTCGAGCTAGATATAACTCTTTATCAGTCCCCCAGCGGGACAGAGGTAAGTTTACGGACTTACAACTTTAAAATTCCCCGAGGTGAACACAGCAGGTAACCTAATGTGGCTTTGCTATAAGAAAAGCACACAAAATCACTCTAAAACAAACAAACTATTCATGGAACATATCCAATTATTACTTAAAGTAGTAGAAGGTCAAACAGTGTACATCTAACATATTTTTTGCACGTCTTTACCGCTCCAAATCGGTCTGGCATGGCCTTCTAGTTAAGGCACTTGACTCGCAATCTGGGAGTCGCCAATTCGAGTCCTCGTCACCGAACATGCTCGCCCTTTCAGTCGTGGGAGCGTTATATGTGACGGTCAATCCCACTATTCGCTGGTAAAAGAGTAGCCCAAGAGTTGGGGGGGGGGGTGTTGACTAGCTAGCTGCCTTCCCTCTAACTTATCACTGCTAAATTAGGGTCGGCTAACGCAGATTGCTCCAAATCACAGGAACGTTTATAATCTAACCGCGTGGCTCAGCGGTAAGTCCGAAGGCTTATAACGCTAAAAACCGAGTTTCGATAATCGTGATTGGCAGAACAGAGACAACCTTTTGTGCTTAACAAACAAACAAAATCTAACCGAACTACATTAACATATAGTTGGACCTTTGTATAATTATAAATGTGTGTGTTGTTCCTGTGTTAACTCTTAATGTGTCTAATGTGCTTTGAGTTTTCAGGTGCACAGAGAGCAGACGTCGGACATTGTTTCTGCTCCTATCAGATAATCAGAATTCTTCATATTATTCAAAACTATTTTAGCGATTAATATTACCGAAATTAATAGAACATTTTTTATTAGAGTTCTTTACTGGAAAAAAAAATGGTACTTTTAACACCGAAGTCGTTTATGATGCTAGAAACCGGGTTTCGATAACCGTGATGGGCACAGCACCGAAAGCTCATTGTATAGCTTTATGCTTAGCTACAAACAAACTAACGGTTATAACAATAATAATAACTCTTTGGTATAAAATCTTTACACAGAAATATCATAAACAGTGCCTGAAAGAATAGTTTAAGATTCTGGATGTAATTTTGTTTGTTTGTTTGTTTATAATTAAGCACAAAGCTACACAATGGGCTATCTGTGCTCTGCCCACCACGGGTACCGAAACCCGGATTCTAGCGTTGTAAGTCCGCAGACATACCGCTGTGCCATTGGGGGGCGGATGTAATTTTAAGAACTTGTGAGAGGAACAGAACAAGAGTATATAATTATATGTTAACCACATTATATCTGCTGTATCCAGTGCCTTTCGTCCAACAACAGAGACTCGTCAGGCTGAATTGGATACGACAAACACAGTGTTGGTTAAGATGCTACTTATATCACCTATCATCAAATTGGGTGACCAATAACTGTTATGATGTGAAAACAAGATAACGTAGGTGAAGCATTTTTTTAACAGTATTATGTAAATCATTTATAAATCAGAATTAAGATAAGGGTTAACAACACAATATGATTTAATCATTTCAACTTAAATTGTTAATATTATTATTTATTTTTGCTTGAATTAACCATACCCATCATTCTGAAGAACTGACGAGCCAGCAAACTCGTCTTTTCGTTCCCAGAGCTGGTCAAGTAACCAACGGGAGACAACTACATTAATGATTCTTCTTCTTCTCCGGATCGGGATTTAGGTCATCGACCCGGGAGGGTCAGGTTCAGGTAGACCTCTTCCTCTCTTCTGTACAGTTGTTATAGCTTTTTTCTATGGTTCAGGTTTTTTGGTTGGCTGGTTTCATATGGGGTTGATGTATTTCTGTTAGTACTTTCCTTTTCAGGGCCATGTCAGTTTTATGTTATCAAGTTGTATGTGTGTATTGCCCTATTCTTGGGTGTTAGTGTACTTTGGGTCTATAGTAGAAGTAGTAAGTGTGGTAATAATAATGGTAGTTCTTGTGCTGCTGTTTTTATGATTATTGTGAATATATTGTCTTTGTTTTAAACATTAATGATTCTAAGAAGTTTGGTTTGTTTTGAATTTCGCGCACAGCTACACGGGAGCTATCTGTGCTAGCCTCCCCTAACTGAGCAGTGAAAGACTAGAGGGAAGGCAGCTAGTCATCACCACCCACCGCCAATTCATGGACCACTTTTTTACCAACGAATAGGGGGGATTGATCGTTACTTTATAATGTCCCCACGGCTAAAAGGGCGAGCATGTTTCGTAGGACGGGGATTCGAACCAGCGACTCTCAGATTGCGAGTCAAGCGCCTCCTAACCACCTGGACATGGTAGTAGTACTATTATAGAAGATTAGTACTGAAGAGTCAATCTAAGAAGTTATGAGAGAAAATAGAGGTATAATAATTATGTAGTTTATTATTATCACAACAATATATTATTATTACCACAACTGTATATTATTACCACAACAATATATTATTACCACAACATTATATTATTACCTCAACAGTATATTATTACCTCAACAGTATATTATTACCACAACAATATATTATTACCACAACAATATATTATTACCACAACAATATATTATTACTACCACAACTGTATATTATTACCACAACAATATATTATTACCACAACATTATATTATTACCACAACAGTATATTATTACCACAACAATATATTATTACCACAACTGTATATTATTACCACAACATTATATTATTACCACAACAGTATATTATTACTACAACAATATATTATTATCTCAACATTATATTATTACCTCAACAGTATATTATTACCACAACAGTATATTATTATCACAACAGTATATTATTATCACAACATTATATTATTACCACATCAGTATATTATTATCACAACAGTATATTATTATCACAACATTATATTATTACCACATCAGTATATTATTATCACAACAGCGTATTATTACCTCAACAGTATATTATTACCACAACAATATATTATTACCACAACAGTATATTATTACCACAACAATATATTATTACTTCAACAGTATATTATTACCTCAACAGTATATTATTACCACAACAGTGTGTTATTACTTCAACAGTTTATAGATTACCTCAACAGTATATTATTACCTCAACAGTATATTATTACCTCAACAATATATTATTGCTTCAACAGTATATCATTACCTCAACAGTATATTATTACCACAACAGTATATTATTACCTCCACAGTATATTATTACCACAACAGTATATTATTACCTCAACAGTATATTATTACCTCAACAGTATATTATTACCACAACAGTATATTATTACCTCAACAGTATAATATTACCACAACAGTGTATTATTACCTCAACAGTATATTATTACCTCAACAATATATTATTGCCTCAACAGTATATTATTACCACAACAGTAAACTTCATTTTACCATAGAACATCCCCGAATTAAATATATATCAAAGCTTGATTTGATATTTGATTATAAAGAAATGGTTAGTTAAAATTGCTACGACATGAACTAGCATGTGGCCATTTAATATCAAGTGGAAATAATAAAAATAGAAATCATTGCAAGCTGATATTGCGATCGTAAACATATTGTTTTGATTTCAGTAGCTGTTACACTACCACAAGATATGGATTAGTTATATTTCCCCCCCCCTGTACAATTTGATTTATAGTAATTTGAATCTAAAGGTTTAAAAGTTCCATAACCTATTATGTCAGATGATAATTAACAGTTTGACATTTGTATGATGGAGTGTGATAGATTTATGAAAAAAACATGTTTATGCATCCAGGTCAGTCAACTAAGTGAGTCACCATGTCAAGGCTGGTGATGCGCAGTCTAAGAGCTATAAATGTAGAGTAACACTCACGGATATGATCATAATTTTTCTTTTATTGTTTTTTGTTAAACGTCATCTACGACATCATTTATTATATCTGTAAAACCGTCTAATGAACGCTACATAATACCATGAGGGTTTATTCGCATCGCCGTAATAATTTAATCTTCACTTTGGCGAATATTTATGAACGAAAATAATACATTCATGTTCCTCAACAATATCAAACATACTCACGAGGATACTTATTTGTGAAATTCTTTTTTCTTCGCTAAAACTCTAATTTCACGAAGAAAAAGTAACGTAGAGGTCTAATCTATTCTTTGATTCGCTACTACTTCCGCAGTAGACTAGTTTCGCCGAATTTGCAGATCATTGATACTGTATAATAGTGGATAATTAACCGTGACGTCACATGTTATCCAAACACCTAACGTATTTTAGGTTATTTGCGGTGAGTAAAGGCCTTAAATTATCTGTTCCCTCGAAAGGGGTTAATTTTTGTAGAATTTATTTTTTATTATCCATCCACCCCCGATGGCGCGGCGGTATGTATGTCTGCAGAATTACAATGCTAGAAACCGGGTTCCGATATCCATGGTGGGCAGAGCACAGATAGCCCATTATGTAAATTTGTGCTTAACTTCAAACAAACAAACAATATTACCCATCTAAATGATTATTAGTCAGTGTTTGACCTATAGTCCTATACTATACCAGCGTTTCTCTGGCAGACATTTTTGAGAAGTAACTCTATAGACGGTATTATTTTAAGTCTTCACACAAAGCACGGAGAGCTCAAAATTCAGAGATATTACCATCAACTTGAAAAGTTTAAAAGGATTTCACCTCATGAAAAATTTAAAAGTTGCTATAGAGATAGTCAATGGATATAATGAGTAACGTCTTTCCAACAAGTTACAGACACACAGAAATAGGCTTAACTGTTGGTTTCACAAATCATCAACCCAACTTTGGAAGCCAGCAAAGAGTTATGTACGAAGCGAATAAGTAAAGTAAGTCTCGTATAGCGGTGAAAAGTAAGCAACTTCTTTAGTTTTGATGTAGATTTATGTTTTCTAAATCTAATTACAAAACTAATCATAGTTACATCACAAAAGATATTTGAACTTTATAGTATATAATAATTTATGTAGCCTTAAGTTGGTATGTTGCTGCATAACTATGCCCATCCATAGTACTAGAATTGTGACTACTGTGGTATTTTCTGGAACACTGATTTCTCGCAGTGTAGTCAGTTTGGGCTCGAAGGATACCAAGTTACATAATGTGAGTCTTATATTTCTCTCCGAACTCTGACTGAATTCGTGTGAACAAAGACTCGAAACACAGATGGTTCACAACAAAAAGAATGATATTTATTTATAAGAATAATCAAGGTTACGAACAAGGAAAAAAAGCAACTTTTTGTGGTGAGTTTGTTGAACTGGTAAGAGTGGAGAACCTTTAGAATATTCCTCGTAGCAGTTCAGTGTAAGTCCCCCCCCCCTGTAAGCTAGGCTAAACAAAAGTAAAATGTAAAATAAAACAACCCTGATAAATTAATAATGAACTAAAATACAGATTAAATTAAATCCGAGCTTCACAAGCCCAGAAAAGTCTGTAGGAATAACTTAATCTGTATTAAAAGAAAAAATCTCAAAGCTTCTAAGAAAAACTAACTTCACATGAGATTATCTGGCTTTATATACTTAACACAATTAATGAAATTAATTAGTAATTAACCAGATTTGCTCACTACCACAACTTGTACACTGCAATCCGAAGAAAGGGTGTGGCACCCCTTATCCATTACACGATTCACTGTCAGAAAATACAGCTGTCTATCTTATAACATCAAGAACCAATTTTCCTGCAAGAGAACGTGGCTAACTGCCAAATAGTGGATTCGCGTCTCATGTGTATCAGAGAAAGGAAAGTTTAGTTACTTATTTGAACAACTCTGCGAGTCGAAACTAAACTAAAAGAAAACATAGGAGAGGATAGCTAATGCATTGTACAGTCTTTTACCATTTTAATTAACAGGGGAAAGTCCATGAATATAATGAAAGGAGTGTATACCATACTGTTACTCTCATACATATATATACCGCGAATTTAATTATTTCGATCAGCACGATTTAACTGTGTACAGGTGCCTCTATTAAGGTTAAGTCAGTCATTGCATTCTTACTCTTAAACCTCCCCCTAGATCAGTATTCTGTTAACAAGGTAGACAAAATTAATATTTTCTTAACAATGAGAACAAGGTTCCCTTCTGTTCCCCCTCAATTCGAGTACTACTAGAAAGTGAATTTTCCGAGTCACAAATTACTTCTTAGTTTGTGCAAGAATGATATTTTCTTTCAATCTAGATAATGGCAGATTATCATGCACTTCATCAACTTTGTATGTTTTTCTTTAAGGATCTTTAATGTAGAAAGCCTCTCCTTCAGTTAGAGGATTGAGTCAATTCTTTACCTTACGCTCAACATTTCTTGAATCTGTTTGTAGCTCGGTATCTGGAGTATTCTTTTTTTTTTTCATATCTCCAGAAGACCATCAAAAATCACGATTTTCTTTAAAAGAAGCTAATGATTAGTACCTTTAACAGCCTGTATTCTCAACTAGTCATGGTAATCAACCTCTGAATTTCCGTTGTTTGTGATAAAGTTAATCTTCTTTGTCACTGCAAACAGTGCGCTATTTTAACTTTTCACGGACAAACCTGAAGAACGTAATTATGAAATCTTTAAATAAAGATGATATTCCTATCTTTTCCATTTACTGAATTGATTTTTAATACTTAACAAATGTATTTTTAATGTTCTTGTGTTAATATTTCGTGTTGCAGATCGAATGGTCCAAAGTTCGAGACGTGATGGCGCTGAGAACGCTCTGCACTTTCAGCTATGGGCGTTTTATAAAAGTAACAGGAAATACCGTTACTTTGTTTCAAGAGCTGGTCAAAGACCTTGTGGGGTTGAGTGCTGCTGGCTGGCTGCCATCCTTTCAGTCAGTAGTTTACAATTATGAACGTCTACACTTAAACCCAAGTGTTTTTAGTTTGGCCCTTTAGTAATTCGTGTACATAAGCTGAAAATTCTAATTTATCAGTCATAACGAATACAACACATTGTCTGACTACATGTTAGTGCCAATTGAGGTCATGTTTTATATGCAAACTGTGAATAAAGAATTATTGGGCGAGTTCGTAAAACTTTGCTTTATAGTTTCTCCGTGTTTCCTTATTCCACAAAACTAAATCTTCCGCGGTGTTCGATTGTGATAATTACCAAATACTAAATAGAACGCTAAAATAAAAACACTATACAAATGCACTTGTGAGAGAGCGAAAGGAAACCTTATAACTAAAACTTTTTAAAATATTTATAATGACTTGAAACGTTTTCATATTAATAATTTATATCACAAGTTTTGTGTTACTGAACGATAACTTGAATCACAATCATCGATGTTATCTTTTGTGCATCGATTTTATTGATCAGATTCATATTCATAGGTAAATTGATTAGTTTTAGAAGAGTTACAGCTAATTTCAGAATGGTTACACAAGCTTTTCAAAGGGCTATCTCTACGTATAACCGTCCCTAATTTGGAACAGATAGATTTTCGTTCGGTTGTTGTTCAGCACAAAGATACACAACAGGGTATCTGTACTGTGGCCAACGCAAATATTGAAAACGATTTTTAACCTTATAAACCTCCAGACTCACTGCTGAGCCACAGGGGGGCTGACATAATTTTGGAAAGGTTGGTAGAAAACAGCAACAGTGGAGGATTTGACAGGCACATTTAGAGTACACCCACAGCCCCTAAGTATGGGGCGAGTTTTTTGCGGCAACGGACCAGAACCGTGAATCCTTGGGATCATATCCGAGCACACTAACCTTTAGGCCACATCCGACCCTTTGTGTGAATGTTACCTTTATTATCTTTCTTCCACTATATACTGGATCCGTTTTTCAAAACAGGATTCTTCAAATCTTTATTAGTCTTAAAACAAGAAGAAAATAAAAACATTATCGATAATTTTTGTAAGCTCGAGATGTAGGATGCAGTGTCTGATAAATTTAAACGAGGATTCCAGTATTAAAAAAATTAATTATTCTGGCTCTAAAAACTGAAATACTTACAAATGTATTTAACCTCATTTTACATTTTTGATCATTCTACTTTAATTATTATTGTTAGAAATCACAATTGAAACTTATTCTAATTCAAGCTTTCAATTAACTCGTTTGCCGGAGCCTTCTAAACTAGTGGTTCTGAAACGGTTTTGTTCGCGGACCAACTGATTTTTTTATAATTTCGCTGGACCGCGATGGGGATCTATACACCGTGTTGCGCCCCCCAGTGGCACAGCGGTATGTCTGCGGACTTACAACGCTAGAATCGGGTTTCGATACCCGTGGTGGGCAGAGCCCAGATAGCCCATTGTGTAGCTTTATGCGTAATTACAAACAACCAACCACTGTGTTGCCGCTTCCCTTTTGTAATTTTGCAGCTCTTCACGACCCATCTGAAAGGAGCCACAGATTGAAAGATGAAATTCAAGTAGTTTAGCTGTTCGTGATTGCTTCGGCCATTTGATAAGATGGTATCTTCCGACTTTCTTTGAGCCAATCAGGAGTTCAGCGAGCACGAGGACTGTTCGAATTACTACTCCATTGTTATATTCATATAGAAAACGCAAAACAGTCTTAGTTTTGTAACTTCCTGTTTTCACTGATGACATTAATTTTGGCGCACTAAGCAACGTGTCAAGCATGGCACCCAAAATGCCATTAAAAGATCTTGTGAAAATTAAAATTTGTGATAGCATAACTCGAATATTTCATCGCCCTCTATCGAACTACGAGCGATTTACAAAATGTTCGGATACAGGCGGAAGATAACGGCAGAGTTGTTTGTGTTTGTAATATAGGCGGTCAAAGTAAGCCGCTATAGAAACCATCTTGTTGAATGATGAGATCGATAACTACACTATTATATTTTAGCCATTGAAGAAGAAATGGTCCAAACTTACTATTCTATTAATCGATAAAGCAATATTTATGATATAAATACGGGTTCATATCAAAATTAAATATTGTGAGTATGACATCGAAGTTAGTTCTTATATTATCACTTGTGATTGAACAAAATATTTATAAGTATACACTTGTTTGTTAATGAAGAAGAAGAATTACTCCAATGACAAAATAAAGAATAAATCAGCGAGTCTTACCACGTTGATAAACGTGCCAATACTGACTCCAGATCATTACTCTCCCCTCTCTAGAATTTTGCTTACCGATCACAGAGTTAAGACATGTTTCTCAAATAGCGCTCTTTTGGCTAGGCGCGACCTCTAGTGGAACAACTTAAATACTGAAACTAAATTCTGTTTACCTAAAAACAAACAAAAAATTTAATAGAGTAATTTATAAAAACTGTGTTTGTTCAAACGTAAAGCTGCACAATGAGCTATTTGCACTGTGCCCAAGCACAACAGGGATTGAATCCCAATTTTTATAATTTCGAGCTTTCAAATTTACCATAATTTGCTGGATTGGTAATTGTAATTAGTCGTTGTTGTTTTAGCACAATAGGCCATCTACACTTTATCCACAAGAGGGAATCGAATCCCAGATTTTATAATTTCAAGACCTTAAAGTTAAACTTACTACTGACCCACCGGGGGACAAATATAAACAGAATTTACTTATTAAACTTGATTATAGCTTAACTTTTCTGTAAATATGCAATTAATGATACATTCTGATTGTTCTTAAAATTCATTAATGTAACGAAATAAAGTAAACAACATTAAAAATTTCTAGCAGGTATGAGTTTTAGATGTGTTTTATAAGTTTTAACATTTAATGTAAAAATAAACTTTACTATACTCTATATTTAATATATCTTATCAAAATACTTCGAGAGTTGGGTTGTTTGTTTTGAATTTCGCGCAAAGCTACACGAGGGCTGTCTGCGCTAGCCGTCCCTAATTTAGCAGTGTAAGACTAGAGGGAAGGCAGCTAGTCGTCACCTCCCACCGCCAACTCTTAGGCTACTCTTTTACCAACGAATAGTGGGATTGACCATCACATCATAATGCCCCCACGGCTGAAATGGCGAGCATGTTTAGTGTGACAGGGATTCGAACCCGCGATCCTCAGATTGCGAGTCGATACTTCGATGGAAACAAAAACTTTACATACGGTCCATAGATACCAATTACAAGCTAAATGTAGCTTTATTCCAAACAAATTAAATGAAATTGTACAAACACACGAGTTTCCACCTTCACAAACACTTGAGTAAATGGTTCAAACTCAAAAAAGTCTACTTCCATGCAGAGTATTATTTTCCACATGGGATTATATACTGTCAACTAGTTAAAAGTTACAAATGAATAAATTTATACTTTCAAACTCAAATTAAATTAGTATTGAATGTCTTTAACCATTAATTTAAAAATAAAATTAAAACTCAACAGTTTACAAGTAACTGAGAATCACTAATTTCTGCTGGACAAGAAACACGGGACAGAAAATTAGAGTCATTAACAAATACCCTCATTATCAAGTTATAAATATTAATGCTCAATCCTCAGAAATATCAATAATAATATTACTCAGTATCACCAGTTTCTAAATTTCCAGCCACTTAAGTTCAGAACTCTAGTGTACAGTCTACAGTGTTGTAGCTACAATTATGAAACATTTGTTGTTACAAGAATCCACAACTACTACCACTTTACTGAAACCCAAAATATACAAACACACTCATAGTTAAACTCCTATTTACAGAAATAGTGTCAGTAAAGAAATATTTCACACTGAAAAATGTAAAAGCTATTAACAATCATGACTATATGTGGAGGTAGGCTTACCATACAAAACTATTTTAACTTTTTTTTTCTAATTACCTGTACATCAGAAGATAAGTTCTTAGGTTTATAGAAATCTGAAAAGTTAACCAAAGGTTCTAGTGGAAACAAACCTTGTTAAATCTTAGAAATTACATAATACATTTAGTGTTGTAGCAACATAACACGATTATTTCTTTTGCACATTTTTTTTTCAATTTCTTTATCGTAGGCATATTTTAAAGACTGATACACATTCAAAAATGATTAAACACAGATGATAAAATAAATGATCATTTTGAAAAAAATGTTATATAATAAAATAAGAAAGACCTCGTTCATTTTTTTACAATTTATACATAGTGATTTATCAAAATCCATCACTGATACAAGGATTTCACACGCAGTTTCAACAGCAAAGTTTCTTGAACTTTTATAGATACAAGTTTCATCCTTCGCCCCGTAATTGGTTTATTCTTTACTTTAACCATGTATCTTTCGAAATGAAAGTAGGACATACAGAAAAAAAAGCTTTTAAAATCAAAGTTCAAAGTTAAGTTCCTTGGTATCATAATTTATTTTCTGAACTGACCAATACATTTTTATTTCCTTTTTATAATCTATTTTAATAAACACATTTTTAGTGCATTGCAAGTGTGCTAACACTCATTTTATCAACTTAATATTGAAATTCGATGACGAGGAACCCACTTTGAGACTAATAATGCTTGGAGACGGCTTGAATGGGTAATGAAGAAAAACTTTAATTACCCATTCAAGCTGTCTCCAAGCATTATTAACGTAAATATTTAATAAGTCAAGTAATAAGTTAAGATTCTGATTCTTATGTTTCTTCTTGAAATTTATTAATATTATTATTGGATTTCTCTTTTACTAAAGTTCCTCTCCAATGCAGTTTTTGAGTACTTACTCAATTCAAATGGTTTACAATTTTCAAAATATCTTCAAGTGCTTAGTCATTACTAATTACTGTATACTGTTTTCTTCTTAATATCGTCATATATTACTGGTAAAAAAAAAACAATTAAGCAGACATACTGGTAAGGGATGATCATAGTGGTAAACAGACCCTACATACCAACCAAGATTACATTTCTCTTTTTTTTAGGTTGCAAAATAGCTCAAATCAGCCTAAATTTATGAAATTTAGGTCAATGTGAGAGGGCTTTGTACCTGTCCATATTGCCAGACCATTATGTGCATAAGGCTTCATAAAAAATACTCAAAATACCATTCAGTAAAAAAAAACAACTAACAAATCATCTCAGGGTAGCTTAATAATTAAACAAGAAGTAATCCTCAGTTTGTAATTTATAAAATATTATGATGTCTAGAAACAAGTTTTTTGCATTTCAACATCAGACTATTAAATTTTCTCTTGATGTATATTCAAGACATCCTCAAAACCAGGGACTTTCGGGTAAGTTTACCACCTGGAAACATATTCCACTCTGAGTCATCTGTCTTTTCTTCCAGACCTGGTCTGGTTAGAACAGGACATTCAGCAGGAAGAATGACCAAATTGTCATATTTATTTGCCTGTTGAAGATGCGATTGTTTCATCATTTTCAAAAACTCTTCCTCTGTCAAGGGAAACATCCGAGAAGGATAAGGAGAAACATCAGACCCATTACTTTTTGGAGGACGACCCAACCTTCTTTTTCTTGCCCTGACAGATAATTTTCTTTTTCCAATCTGACTGGTTAAAAGTGGATTTTTTACTGGCTTTGTGTCACTAGTAATTACTGAATGTTGACCCAAAGAAGTCATCCAGCTTAGCACTGCCCAATCAGTAGAAGAAGAAAATGGAGTCAAATTATCATTTTGTTTACATAAGAGACTATGATCAGTTATACTGACTTTCGAAATCTCTAAAGATTGACTCTTCTCCATTTTTTCATACTTTTCATGTCTCTGGATGTAAGTTTTGTCTGTTGTATCTTCAAACTGTTAAATTAAAAAAAAAAAAATATATATATATATTAATAAAGATTAAAAATGGTAGGTGTAGTTCTTTGAAAATTAGAAATTAAAACAACAGATATACAAAATATGACATATCAATCATCATACATTAGATTGATCATCGAACAATCAAAAACAAGTATGACGTTCTGAAGGTCTATTAAACCTTTATTTTTTCACATTGCATAAACAAAAAATGCTATATTTTATCAGTACATTTAGATGATTAATTATAAAGAGCAAGTACACCTTAAAATTGGTACTGTTCAACCTAAAGTGGTATATATATCTTTTTTCCTTAATATATTCAATCTTACATACTTATTACAATGTTCTGGTATTCAAGTCCACCAATATACAGTAGATAATTTTAAAAGTATTTGCAGATTCTAGAAAAGTTATGCAGAGAATAAATTGAACAAAGACGGCATGGGAAATACATACAGAGGTAAGAAAGAAAGCAAAACTTTTTTTCATAAACGCTGCAAAACTACACCTACACTATGCAGCCTCCCGGGGGTGTTGTAGTGAGGAGCACAGTCATGAGTAATTTAAATAAACGTCCACACAGAACAAACACAAAGAGCTCTGACTTGCTGCTCAAATTTTGAAAAAAATATTAAAATGAGATATACCAGAATACAGCACTGTATACATTATCATACATTCCAAATAAATCTTACAAGAGGAGAAAAACTCTTAACATATACCAATATGAACAAGTATCTGTGCTACCTCTTGAGCAGGGCTTGCCCCCTCTCAAATGGGATCAGACATAGGGCCAAAGTGATAAGTTTTTAGCCATTGAAATATGCAATCTTTACAACCTTTCAACAAGTCAAAACACTTGTATGTAAATTTGGAAAAATTTAAACTCAATATATCTAACTTAAGATAAATTCAAAAACTAGTTTTGGAAGGGTGAAATTAAAATATATATCAATCATTACAATCTTACTGCATACGTGTATGTAAGACAATTAAAAACTATCATTAAGGATTCTTTAAGGTGCATGAATAACTAAGGAAAAAAAAAAGTTTTCAAAATGATGGTATTTATGTTATTTATCTGTGCAAGTATATTCCTTAAGAGAGTTAAAAAATTTTTCTCAATTATAATATCCAAAATATTTTTAAGTATCTCCAATATTTCTAACTATTATGCCTCAATAAAAGTTTTTTATTCTTTTTCAGTTGAAAGTATAGATTTTCACTGTTTAAATATGGTATATGTATATATACATCAGAAGATTATCATTTAGGTTGTATAATCTGTAAAATCTCTAAATGTGTGAACATACCTAAAATGATTGTTCTTTAGTTTCATTTAACAATTATAAAATGTAATTCAGTATTTTCTCATTCTTCCTAGAGATAGTTCTCTTTCACTGAATACAAAAAAAAAATTTCATATTACTGAAATAATATTTCCAGTTAAAGTGCCTCTCTCTTTTATCATTGAGCATTTACAAAATACAACTTTTTTCTTTTAATCTGTTTCTATATTTTATCAATTAGTTTATTATAGCTATAGTAAATAGAGAACGTTCTATGAAACAGATAAAATATTATTTTTAACATGTACTACTGACCTCTTTTTCGTCTTCACATGTTAATCTTGATTGCAATTCATGTTTTCTATCAAACACACGCTCCTTATGCAATAACTTATCTTCAGTGATACGCCACCTGAAAAAATATTTGTATTATATTACAAAATATAAATAGCATAATAGGTATTAATATTTATATTGTAAAATCAATTTTTTTTTATTTAGATGGTTCGTTTTTATTCTAGAAGAAAATATTCCTTTTGGAACACTGTTGACACCTTGCTCCCCAACCCTCCCAAATATTTATATTGCTGCTGAAAACATTCCTCATACACTGTTACCTATCGTGAAACTGGTAAAACATTTTGTGAGAATAATAAGCTCTCCAAGTATCTTCAAGATTGTGCAAATAAACTACTATCTATCATGAAACTGATAAAACATTTTGTGAGAATAGTAAACTCTGCAAGTGTCTTCACGGTTGAAAAATGAGCATTACCTATGGTAAAACTGGGACAATGTTTGTGATAATAATGAACTCTGTAAGTGTCTCCATGGCTGTGGAATAAAGTGTTGCCTATGGTAAATAAAAACTAAAATAATAAGAATGAGCAATTATGAAATAAGGTATCCTATGATAAGTCTCATTTATATTAACTGTAACCAAGATAAAACAATTAAAAAAAGAGGATGAACTATTTTACTTATATAGAAGTAAAAATAGCAGTGACAACAGTTTGTAACTATAGGTCTATTATTATGCTGAAATAGACAATTCGTTGAGCAAAGAAAATTTGAGCAACAAAATTTTAAAAATTTACAGAAATAAAAATATAAAATATGGGGGTTCAACAAAAAAAAAGGAATAAAAATAAAAATACTTTTCCTGTCCCCCTATAACCGTATAAATTCTCCATCTTGTGTCATAAAAAAAAAATATATATATATAAGAAAATTATTGATAATAAATATAATATGCTCAAAAATGACTATAAAGAACTATATGAATAGTTTTTAGAAACCTATATTAAAAAAAGTGTAAATTATATAACATAATCAAACAGATACTAATATTCAATGTCAATATTTTTCATCACAACTCTTATTTATTTGAATCACTTTTTAAAAATTATAACTTATTTTCATTGCCATACAGCACTTACTTTGGAGTTAATATTTCTTTATACTGGAGCTTTTCTACTCTTGTTGTTGATGCAATACTGTATGGTATAACAATGCTATCAATGTCAAATGCTTTTTCCAGCTTTCTTTTCTTGAAACTTTCCTGAATTTGACTTCCTTCACCACTTGCTGTTAAATAAAAAAAAATGTGTTTTGTGCATTTCATCATATTTTACACTCATAGATTTCTTAAATTTCCCCCCCAAGTGGTTCAGCAGTAAGTATAAAACTTCAAAGATTAGAAACTAGATTTCAATACCAGTGGTGGGCACAGCACAGATAGTCCATTCTGTTTCTCTGTGCTAAGAAACAAACAAAACTTAACTATTTTAATGTACGTTGCCTAAATGTAACGTAACACTTAATACTTGAAATATATCACTGCGGTTACATATTTTTTACATAATATACAAAATATTAAGTTCTATTACTTGTAACTTGTGACCTTATTATAGGAAGACAATTGATGTACAAGACATACTCTGATAATAATGCAACCAGTCACAATGGAATGTTTTAAAGCTAATATTGTTAATAACATTCAAGTCTTTCAGATTTATTTAAATCTTTTAAGACCTCCTGAAGTGTCAGTAATGTTCTGGACTCAAGAAAAAAATCCTTTTCTGTTATGTTCCATTTTTTTTTTGCAAACAAGATTAAACCTGAACATTTAATTTTTTTCTGTTTCAAACAACCACTTAAAAATTTTAGTTACAATAATAATAATAATAAATGATGAAAACCATATTTTTGTCGAGACCTGACAAAGCAGTGAAAAATCACTTCAATATCTAACTTTAAGTCTCAAAATGCTTCTCCATGTAAACATAACAATTCAGCACATAACTAACAATAGCCTTTAGGTTTCTTTAAAAAAACAAAACAAAGAAAACGTACTTAGTCATTAAATTTCTGATATATAACATGATGTTAACGAAGGTACTTACCAACACTTCAATCACACTCTTTTATTAAAATATTAGCTCAGTCTACAAACATGTTTTTGAAGTATTTCAAGAGAAGAACTGGGTCAAATTTAGCTAAAAATTATCCTTCCTACAACAAACAAGTTATGCAGCAAAAATATTTTCACCTTCTCAAACAGTACAAACAAAAACACTTTAGAAATAGTTTTTCTTTACTTATTATTTCCTCAAATTTTTTTACAAGCTAGCACTACACTTTTCTCTCTCACTTTAGTTATCAATTCTCATCAGACCTAATATGCTGTAATGGATACTTACAGTTGTACTTTGAATTTATAATAGTTTTCTTTAGTTAATTTGCTAAAATAAATATATCCCACATTCCCAATTAGCCTCATGTTCCATGGATGGAAAAGCATACAATTTCTATTAGCCGATATCTCTGTATTCCTGCTAGCAAATTAAAGACATTAAAGTTTGAATTTCATGTACCACTTTTGAAAGAATACTATTCATACATTATATATATGTTCATGTTTTACAAACATAGCATTACTTCCATTAAAACCAGACAGTACTTTTTACTAAAATTTGGAGACAGCTTGAATAATTAGTGGATGAAACTTTATTACAAATGTACAACGTTTTGAAAAGCTTTTGTCATGATCACTTGAAACTTTGTATATTTGTAATAAAATTTCTTTCACTACCCATTCAAGATGTCTTCAGACGTTATTTTCTAAAAATCAGGTTCATTATCATCAAACCTGAATATCTCTTCTCTGCATTAACACTTGTAAGTTGTTGTTTCTAATTTGAACTTTCAAAAATAAAAAATGTTGCAGTTATTTTTCTATACTTTAGTTCTTATTAAAAAATCCTAAACAACATTACTAGTACCATTATTTTCCAGCAAAACTGTATTAATAATTATATTGTCTTTGGCATAAATAATAAAATGGTGTCCTCTCTCTCTAGCTGTTTCATTAACTGTTGAGGAAGTAGTCCCGCATTACTGATAAAACAATTCAGTGTCACAAAAAAACAACAACAAATGTTTAAATCCATTTCCTACATTAAAGTATTCAGTAATAATAAAACACTAACCACTTAGACATTCATTAACACTTTGGATGCTATAATCGGATTTATCCGACTCAACATTTACAGCCATTTGGTGCATCAAACGGATTTACCCCACGGTGTCACAAAAACTTTTCCCCTTAGTGCGACAATTTGGATACTCATATGTTCTTGAATTTCTCATCTTCCTACTGTACCTGTATATATCACTGAGTAAAAGTGCAACTAGTGGATTTTGATATTGAAAAAGTCCTAAAAAAGGTCAAATTCTAAATTTCATTTGTTAGTGGATAATTGACACTTCAAGAACCCACCTGAAATTTAATTACGCACTCAAAGAGTTAAATTGAAAAAGTTCCAGTGTATGTGTGTGTGTTCATTTTCTAATACCTGACTAAATGCTATGATTAAAACGGTTTCTATCATAGGCACAAATTTTAAATAAATCCACTTATCACTGAATTTCTCAAACTTCCAATCTTTATAACTTTAAAGACACAAGTACACACACAGATTGGAGAAAAACCATTGAAAGTGTTCTTTCCATGATGATCTTTTTTGAGCTATTAAAGAAAAACGACATAATTAATATTATTTCATTATTAAACTTCTTACTAAAAATATAGTTATTCATCAAAAATATCCACTACTATTATTAAACTTATACAATATTCTTAAATTAGTACAGATTATTCTCACTTTTAAATCAAACGATAGGTGATTACAACAACCTTTTATGTTTACAAAACTTTGTACCTAAATGATAACAGTGACTTAAAATACATTATATTTCACTGTTATACAGCTATAATACAGAATTTTGAACCTTCTAGTTTTCGAGGTAAAAACTGTTTTTCATGTTGAACTGTTGTCACGTAGGTAATGTTTAGCAATTTTTTTACCATTGCAGAAATAGTTTAATTATTGTAATTTGCCTTACAGAAACAATTCTCTTATCTTTATTTTTTTAACTCGCTGTCAGTGCTCCTGAGCATGATGCTTTCACCTTCCTGGGAAATTCATTCAATGTTTTCCTCACTTGTTCAGTTGAAGAATGTTTCCAAGTAACACCTGACATAAATTGGTAGTGCTTTAATTCTAGAAACAATTTTTAACATGTATTTACTAACACTCTATCTCTTTCCTAGAAAGCAGTTTTTAAAATACCGAATAAGAAGCAATTAATATACTAAGTATTACGATATAACTCTGTTTAGAAGATATTTAATTTACTTATATTTAGACAAACTCCAAGAGAGAGAAACAAAAAAAGGATTTGATGTATGATTAAAATAACCAAGTTACAAATGTAAATATATATATATATAGTATTTAATTAAGGAAAGCACCTTAATGTGTACAAGAAATGCATCATATTTTATCATCTGTATTAAAGCAGCATTTTTTAAAAGTAGGATACCCTTCATACCAGCAAAAGATTCATAACTTTATTTATGAATATTAATGACATATATATTTAGAAAATATTTTGTTACCCTTCAATTTCAATCTATACAGTTTAGAAATAAGTATAGAAATGATGAAGAAAAGTGATATAAAAAACAAATACTGAAGGAAAACCATCCTGTTATCAAGTTAAAATGAGCTTCATCAGTGTAAAACCACTCTTTAATAGTTTACACAGTGACTTGTTGTCATTCAACTAATTATAAAATGCCACACTAGTAAAAAGCCTATAATAATAAAAGCAGTTATATTATGCCTAACAGTAGTAATGTGATTCCAGTCATGGCTCCCAGGACTGATATATATAACATGACAAGCAAGTAGATATCAAAGTTTCGGCCAGTCAAGGATACTACATGCAACAAATTATAGAGAGACTATGTTTCAATCGGAACTGAATACAAAAGTCTGAAGAAAGTATGCAAAACTGGCACTGTTAATGAAAAGGAATAACTTTGTGTACCTCAGGGTTTATACTCTACCATATAAATAATGGATGAGTGCAGATGATGCTAAGGGCCTTGTTGTAAATATGGGTAAGGATTTTACCTCAAGAACTAAGACAGATATTAGTAAGATGCGGTCTTGAATATCAATGCTGAGAGGGTGATAAACAAACCAAAAGATCAAAATGGGCATTGAATCACAAAGGTGAAGACGTGCCCTTTACGGCTAAATCCAAGTTCAAACTGGTCAGCAAACATTAAAGGCAGTTTATTCAATGGCAGAGAGAAGAATACTACAGTCAGTGTATAGTATCTACAGTGAAGCACTGTGGAGGATCAGTACAAGAGTTAGGCTGCATATCAGTCAACAGTGTTAATAATAAACACAAAATTGATGCATCTTAACCACTGTCAAGTACAAGCAAGGATTCATTTTCTAACAAGACCAAGCTGGCAAAAGGATATCTTGAAAATAAAGAGGCTGATAAACACACTGTACAAAGTCCTGATATGGACATTCTTCAAGCTGCACAAGGTTATGTAAAAAACTTGAGGTAAAAAGGAAACCAAAAACTTAGCTGTATTGTGGGGAGCAATACAGAATGTTTAAACAATATTCCACAACTGTACACTAATAAGCTATATGCCAGTGTGAAAACAAGATGTAATGCTTTGTGTAAAGCAATTGGCTCAAGTACAAAATACTAAAACGTATGTTTTCTGTCATAATGTTTTAAACTATTAATAAGTTCACCATCTAACTGCCATTGCTTGTTGTCTGTAGCTTCTGTGTGGTTCCATAAATTACTCTATAAACATATATATAACATATACCAGAAACTTTTCTACCTATTAATGTCTTTCTGGCTCTCTTTCCTTTTTTCTTGAGGTTTTCTTCATATCTGGATTTTTCTGATATACTTTGGTCTTGTCTGTTTTTTCTAATTGATTTTCTTTTATATTCTGTAGACAAACAGTACAATGAAGTGTACTTCAAGTCCCAAATTAACAAAGATTACAGTTACTAAAATAGACTTAAAATATATTCATTTCATATTCAGTAAGAACACATAATACTATAGATAAATGTATATGCTATCAGTGAAATGTTGATTCTGTCTCACGGACTTTGGTTTTACGATTAAACATGTTCTCAAACATTGATTTAAATTTCAGGGCACACAACTCTTCATCAATTTTCTTACAAGATAACACATTTATGTAGAAAAACATGTGTTATGAAAGATGCAAACTTGGGAAGGCTTTAAAGACTTTTATTTCTCTTACCGTATACTTTTTCAGCATTTCCTTTAAAAAAATCAATTATCTTGTAAGTCCAACAGTGTATTCTATATCTTATTTGTGCATTTGAACCCTATATTGCATTTTATCACTTTGAACACAGCACTATTTACTACATCTAAAGTTAGCCAAATGAACCACTTACAGCTAAAATCATTTTAATATGTTTTAAGAGCCCCTAGTGGCAGGCACACTTAAGCAGCTTTGTGTTTAAGATCAAGCAAATGATAATTATTTTAATAAACTCTTTAATTATAATCTACTTTTTGCAATAGACAGAAATTCAGAATGATACAGTTATCATGTTAAAATTGGTTAAGGAATTGAAAATTTTTTACTGACAAACTGACTGAGTACAAGTATTACTTACAATAGCAGAAGGCCATGTTTGTTTGTTTTTTTACCAAACATTGATACATGTTTTTAATTTCTCAAATGGCTAACTACATGAAATTTTTCTGATAAATTAGATTTATTCATTGTTACTTTAATAAAAAAGTTCATGAAAAAATGTTTTCACTTTATGAAGTATTATTATTAAAATGAAAGCAATGTTAATCCTACCTTGTAGAAAAGCATGAAAATCACAAATGCTAATTACTGTGAGGAACAAAAAAATTAAAATTTTCTGAAACCAATAGTAATAGTAGTAACTGTTCCCATAGCAACCTATACAATCACACCTAAATCTAATTACCAATTAGTTACTGATATTTTTATTTACAAACTAGATTTAGGTAAGTAATTGTATAAAAAACTGCTAGCCATGGACAGTCAATGCCACTACCTCATTGTAAGCATTCAGCAATAGCACTGTTACAAAACACTTCATTGATGTGCTCACAGTCACCAACATTTTAATATACTAAACTTTTATTGAATTTCAGATACAATCCACGAAAAATATATATTAATATTTTTTCTTTTTCTCAAACATTAAACTTGAATAGCTACTAAATATTCAAATCAAGAAGGCGGTTCATTGGTCAACAGAACCTATACTTAATGATATTAGAAAAAAGAAAACATACTTGTAGAGACCACTAATGTCTGTGCTGCACTGTTCTTATGCTTTCTCCCAGGGGAAGTTGGTAGTGGTGTTCGAGAAGTATTTTTCCTGCACAAAGATAATTGAGATGATAATAAGGCCCTGTGCACGAACTTTGCTTTGAGATTTGTACTGAATTCTGAGTGCTCTAGAAAGGTTATGCATAGAGTCAGTATATTTACTACACTCTTCAGTTTTCATAAATTAATACATCTATAAATGAGCTTTCTGGTTTAATAACAAAACATGGTGATCAACTGAGTTGAGTAGTAAGTGACAATACCAAGAACTTAGACATTTTGGAAAAAATAATTAGAAAAAAAATGGCCTTTACTCTCCAGATAATAATAAAACACTGGTTTTGTACTACCACTACTAGCCCTGATAAAGCCACAATGGCAAAACGTTGGCTGAAGTAAAAAACTTTTTCTTTTGTTATGTGAAGAGCAAAGGTAATTCTTGTCTAAGTTTATTGAATATCCCAAGGGTTGTTCCGATAGGCAATGATCTCTCACGTGGAGGCCAGCTGTCTCACCAAAGGTATAACAGAGTTCATTTATTGATATCACCAGTGGTATTCTAGCTGTGTAATTTTCTATTGGTTCCTTATCTTTAGCTTTTCTTAGCTACACCATACATTACTTTATTTACCAGCAGTCTGATTCTCTCTGAATTTCATCTAAGACCTTCCATGGTTGCTGGGTTTGGTACAGGGGTTTCACTTATGAGGTTTCTGCTTGATTGTTTAGTTGTGGCTGTGCATGTCCTGGTACATACAACCACTTGACCATCCATTTGGGGACCAATCACTCTAAATTTTGTACAATTCTGCTGTCAAGTCAGTCACAG
This sequence comes from Limulus polyphemus, assembly GCF_000517525.1. NCBI lineage: Eukaryota > Metazoa > Arthropoda > Merostomata > Xiphosura > Limulidae > Limulus > Limulus polyphemus. The sequence continues at coordinate 448,101 of NW_013666176.1, read as the reverse complement.
GGTTATGATGGTGGCACTATCTGTCGTTCATTGCTTTCAGCAATCCAGAGATCTTGCTTTATTGGTTCCAGTTCCATCCTTGTGCTGCTTGTGGAAAGGTTGAATGCTCCACAAGCTTTATAGAGAATGTTGTTACTCCACAAGAGTTGATGACTGCCCAACAAATTCTCTCGCTATCTGTGGCTATAATGACAGGTGATTGTCCACCATAGTCTTCAAACAGGTGCTGACAGGAGCTTTCTGCTTCACCCTCTGCTTACTCTCTACATCTTCTGTCTAGGATGATTTCCACAGATTCCAGTGGTGCCAGATGTTTATTCCACAAGGGGGCATCTGAGATATGGTGGTGACGAATTATCTCAGTGTTGGATGTATAGCCCCTATCTACACATGACAGTATTTTGATGCACCTTTTAGGCAATCCCTTGCTTGGATGGTGTCTATGGGAACCATCGTAGAAAATTTTGCTTGTAAGCACTGTTGGTGCTCTGCAATGCTGCTGAGGTTTGTGAGGTGTAATAGAGCCTTTATGGAGGTGGCTGAATTAACATCAACTGACTAATCTTAAACAGATATTTTATAGTTTTTCAGTCTTATATAGTTGTATAGCACTCATACGATTCATTTGTAGTGCATAATCCAAGAAAAAGCAGATAAGACTTTGGTAGAGCATAAATAGTGGATGTTCTTCAGCTCCATTTCCTGCTGCAATTTTCAGTGCATTGATGCCTTTGGTTGCTCTAGTTTTCATGGCATTAATGTAGCTGATGAAGCTGTATTATCTATTAAATGTTACCCCTCAGTACTTCATTGCTTCTTCCAGAGAGATGGCAGTGCCTGCAAAGGATGGTGACGATTTTTCTTCATAAGCATGTATGTTGTTGAGTCTGCAGAACATAGCTGTGGCTCTGTCAGGAATGATGGCCATCCCTGCATCATTTACTCATCTTGCTAGAGCTCTGCTGCACACTAGAATGTCATCAGCATCTAGGCAGCTAGGTCTGTGGTGCAGATGTTGAAGAGGACTAGTAAATAGTGTTGATCCTTGAGACAGACCATTATTGTTTGTGATACAATCTGACTATCAGCTTCCATACTTTATGATCATTTTCTGATAGTCTATATAGCTACAACCATTCTTATACATGTTACGGTGATGCCTATTCTGAGTATTTTGTATGCAAAAAATGAGCAGCTGGACCCTGCTGTAGGCGTCTTCCAAACCCAAAGTACTGCTAAGGTGTTTTGACAAGCTTCAAAGCCTTCCCAGATATCAGCTGTGAATTCAGCAGAATTAAATCAGGTTTCATTTTTCCCCATGATAACCATCTAATGATGAGAATAGCAGTGATTCAATTTGATAGTTAAGCCTTCTAACTACAGCCTTCTCTGGGACCTTGCCAAAGATGTTTTATAGGGTATTAATTAAAATATCAAATGAAATGAGCCAAGTAAAATTAATTCACACGCATAAGAGGTAAAGAAACAGAAGACAGTGAAAGTCCAGTCAACTTATGGACAGATAGCAGATCCAGTTTCTAATTTTTGACAGGCATAAAGTGAAGGAAGATCCAAATGGAAATTCAAGGCAGACTAGAATGATAAAATACCAACTGTACTTCTATTCTTGTTCACTTTACATCTATGTGAAAACATTTGAAATGTGCAAAAAGAAAATAAATTTATCATGTTTTTGTTTTCTTTCAAACAAACACTCTTCAACATGGACATGAAAACTGTTGTTTAAGACTCATAATGTAGGTAAATTAATACGTAGAATTATACATGGACTTTTCTACATATATATTAAAATATTTTTATTTGCGAGCTTTCGGCCCTCTTACCAGAGTCTTCATTGGGCAACAATGCTCCGGTAAGAGGGCTAAAAGCTCGCAAATAAAAGTATTTTAACATTTCAATTTTAGAATGTTCTTACAATGAGATGTGACTTTAATTACAGGCATCTCCAATTACATGACAAAATAATACGTTAATGTATAAGAGGCTTTTCTGTCAAAGATCAAGATATTTTGAGTCAATAATATCAGCTGGCACTAACATACAAACAACAATGCAAATATCAAATCAGAAACCTCCTAAGCACTATTTGTAGTACAACCGACACAATCTTAGTGATACAAGCTCCTGTGTTTCTACGTGAAAAAAAAATCATTTCAAGAAGGAATTCATTATAAATCATCACATTTAGACTCAAAGATAACCATTCAATGAAATCTTATGAGTTCCTGAAAATAAAATTAAGCCCATTTTCAAACTCAGTTTTTATGTCTCCACAGAGAGACATATTGTTTTTCTATTTTTTCTTCTTATTCTTACAGACACTTTTCAATCGACCACCATTTCTTCATTTCTAAACAGATCGTCTTGAAACTTAGTAGGGTTATACGTTTGTCCAATATGCTCAGATACCTACTTCATTTTATTGATTTAGACCTTCTTAAGGATTTTATGGGGTCAAAGATCAAACAACCCAAAAAAGTATATCTTGGGTTCCTGTAGTCATATTTACAAAAATCAAGATAAAAATTGGCACAAATATAAATTTTTCATTTGCCCAACACATTGACATACAAAAAAGTTGGATGTACCCATCTTGGGTCTTTCTAGAGGGGGATCAGAGGATTTTTTGTCAATTACTCAGGTGTATTTTGATTAAATTACATGAGATTTAATACAAAGGTACTTTTCTATAGATCCCACATACTGACAAACTAAAATGGTGGACTTGCCCATTTTTAGTAATTATAGGCGGGGGGGTTCAAGAGACCACAATTTTTCAACAATTACATCACTGTATTTCAGCCCATTTATATGGGAGTTGGTGCAAATATGCTTTTTTACAAGCCCCATACATATACATACAAAAATATGGGGTATGCCCATTTATGGTCATTTTAGGAGAAGTCAAAAGGTTAAATAAACCCATAGCTTTATGGGGTTTTGGTCAATTACTTAGCCTTGTTTTGACCAATTTACATAGAATTTGGTACAAAGATACTTTTATACAGACAACACATGTTGAAAAACAAAAATACTAGACTTGTCCATTTTAAGTAATTATAGGGAGTCAAGTTCCCACAAGAAGCATAGCTTTAGGGTTTTTTGACAATTACTCTGTATTTCAGCCCATTTACGTGGGATTTGGTACAAAGATACTTTTTCACAGGTTCCAAACAGAGATACAGACAATTTTGAAATTTTTGTCTTTTGCTCAATTTTTCAGTGAGAAAAACCACAATTTGGGGTTTTTGTGAACTATTCACGTGCATGTCAACCAACTTACATGAGATTTGGTACAAAAATACCTTCTTGCAAGTCCCAAGTGGTGATATAGACAGTTTTTGATTTTTCTATGTTTTTCATGAATTTTTCTGGTGTCAAAATTGGCCTTGTTGAGATTGTGTGGCAGAGAAACGTTGCAAATTGCCCGCATGTGTTGATCATTTTTAATAGCTTTGCAAATTAACAGTATTAAACTGATACATTATTCATGCAGAGAGGTGGGTAAACAATATAAACATCTTCATAATAAGATCATTATCGTCAATCAAGAAACAACAATGTTCTTTGGAATAGACTTCACATATGACATAGCTGTAAAATTCTTAAACATAAATATGCAAATAACATTTCCCACATATGGTATGATAAGTTTTGAAACTATTTATACTACCTACCAGTAATTTGTTTTAGGTGCATTACTTGGCTTGGTTTTAGCACACAACTTTTGTTGTCTTCTTTTACAGGATGAAATTCCCAGTTTAATGGGCTTCTGGATATCTGTAATAGAAAAATACCAACTTGTTCATGTCCTTTTTTAATCTAAACTTATAAGAACCTAACATTATACTAGTTTTTAAAAGATTTTTAAAGATATTAATTTTTTTTCTTCTCAGTAACTCCTAAAAATAATTTAAATCAAAGTTGTTAAAATCAAAGAACAAAATTTATATTTGAAACAACACACAACCATAACACATCGTTTTATTCAGTTTTTATTCAAATTAAGCCTATTTAAATTTAATGATTGTAAATTGAAATTCAAATCAATTAAAGAACAGGCACAGCCCTCACAGAAAAATGTTTAGACACAGCACTATTTTCTCATAATTAAAAAAAAGTACCAAGTGGTTGTTCTTTTTAGCACAAAGCTACACAAAAAGCTATTTGTGTTTTGTTCGCCAGGAGGGAACGAACCCTGGATTTCAACTTTGTAAGTATATAAACTTATCGCGGACCTAGTGGGGAACATTATCAATGGAATAAAAAAAGGAGTTTATTTCCTTTTTATACCAAGCGACAGCATCAGCTATTAAAGATGGTGCCCAATTCGTTTCAATAATATTTCTTATGCCTTTAAATAAATTATTTGTAATTTGTTTGCCCTCCCAAATTAATAATTTTTTGTTGTCTGGCGAGGATGAGAGCATTATAAAATGACTAAGTGATTTATAATAAACTGTTACTATACGTACTGATGTACGTACGTATTATATAATCATGTACACACACGTTCGTTAGAGCCCACAAAACTGTGTACTTGTGTGTAGGTCACCAACACCAGGTGTCCTTCCCATAGGCCTACTTTTCGACAATATAGTTTTGTTTCCAGCTGTATAACTAAGGCTGAACAAAACCATTTCGAAGTTTTTAAATGTTTTTGAGCAGTATATAAGCTGCAATAATAAAATCCACAGAATCGACGGCTATTACATTTGTGAAGCGAAAGCCACTACACTTGACCTATTAATGTGATTTTTAATTCAAGTGGTCGTCAGCTTTAAACAGCGAGCTTTTATAAATGAAACCAAACATTCACTTGTTAGCAGCAAAAAATTGGTTTCATTTTTGTTACATATAACTGTCCGCCGAAAGCTCATGCGTTGAATATACTTTTATTGTTTATATCCTTTGGATTTAAATACCAACAGAATTAGATCTTGATTTAAAATATCATGATTCTGAATGACTCGTGAGAAATGATATTTCACGAGAAACGAACTTTATGTTGGTACGTTTAATAATGCTACACACATTGGTGATTTTCTAATAACTTCAAGACGCCCCCAGTGGTTCAGCGATAAGTTTGTTTGTTTTTAAGCACAAAAGTACACAATGGGCTGTCTGTGCTGTTCCCGCCATCACTTTCGGATTAGCCTATTATCATAAGTAGCAAATGCTACAGACCCCGCACCCATAAGAAAAAACAATTAACGCATTTCAATATGATTGTTAAAAAATAAAAATGCCAAAGAAATCCATTTGTGTCATGTCATATTCATCCAGGGCTTCGGAGCGCTCCTTTATGCTCCGGAGCTTTTTTTTTTTAAATCGAATGCGTTTTTCCGCTCTGCTCCGGAGCCCTGATATCCACTCGTGGTCTAACAAAAAATTACAGATACAGCGTAAGTGAACGAACATGTTTTGTGTTAATCATTGTCACTGTGCACGAACATTTAAATACGTGACTTGTCTTGCGTATGATATTCCGAGGGTGTCAGTTATGCTGAATACGACGATTTAATCTGGCTAAAAATTTTCGGGATATATTTATTCGAAAAACTGATGCAAAAACGAAGTACACGATGTGATTCAATTAAAAAAATTGTACTAAATCTACAACGTTATTATGGGTTTGACTAAAATGTGTTTTAAATTTATCATAATGACCTTTAAATAATAGTGCATAAAGCAATTTTACGATAAATTAAGATAAATTAAAATCATATTTTTTACTTTTGCTTAATAAAATTATTATTATTATGTATTAAAATCTTGAAAATATTTTCTCAAATATATATTTAAAAGGAAATAAGATAATTAATAGAAATTTTTAATAAGTAATGAACTAGCTACCTTACAACATTCTTAGTTGTATTAGTTTGTTTGTTTGTTTTTGAATTTCGCGCAAAGCTACACGAGGGCTATCTGCGCTAGCCATCCCTAATTTAGCAGTGTAAGACTAGAGGGAAGGCAGCTAGTCATCACCACCCACCGCCAACTCTTGGGCTACTCTTTTACCAACGAATAGTGGGATTGGCCGTCACATTATATCGCCCCCACGGCTGAAAGGGCGAGCATGTTTGGTGTGACGGGGACTCGAACCCGCGACCCGCAGATTGCGAGTCGAGTGCAGTTGTATTAGTATAATAATGTTATGTAATTTAAAATTTTCATGTTTTATTTTATAAGGAAATATATTATTATTATTATTATTATAAGAGTTGTTTAATTATATATATATATATATATCAGTCATATTTACTTAAAATAATTTTAATTAAAATCGAATACTGTACCAGTCATAATAAAGAAGTTTGAAAAATGAAAATGATGATAAAGAAAATATTTTCTGGCAGATATGGGCCCGTTTTCTAAAACTACTACGGGTCCCACAGACTCTGAATCCGGCACTGCCCGCCACGAGTATCGAAACCCGGTTCTTAACGATATGAACCAATGGGAAGTAAGTCTACGGACTTATAATGCTAAACATTAGGTTTCGATACCCGTGGTGGGCATAGCACAGATAGCTGCCCATTGTGTAACTTTGGGATTAACAAGAAACAAACTCCGAGTCTTGGGATTATAAAGCCATAATTTGCGTTATGTATCTTAGCACACTATATGATGCTCAAATTATAGCGTACTGGTGTTTTTAATTAACAAGCTGCATTTTTTAGTCGTTATAACAATAAAAATAGCGCATAACCCTTGTCTTGGTTTGTGGTCTCTTGTGAACATACAGAAGATATACAAACATACATATCTATAACAACAAGGAACCTGTTGGTCTATCTAGGCTGTCCCATGCACTAAATTCAATTTTAAAATAAAATACTCAAAGCCAGCCTTTATCATTCAAATATTTATGAAGCCTTCCCTTAAATTAACTGCATCCACCCCATCTGAAGGCAACCCATTCCAAAGCCAACCAACCTAAGATGACTCCTACCATATCAAAATT
>NW_013666176.1:430582-440152 GCF_000517525.1 Limulus polyphemus | reverse complement strand
TATAAGTTTTCTTCATTACCCATTCAAGCCGTCTCCAACCATTATTAGTCTTAAAGTGGGTTCCTCGTCATCGAATCTGAATCCATTGTGTATATGTTTGCTGTCTGGCTCAATTAACATAATGTTGTGTATGGTAACTGCAAACTGTCCGTCGGTGAAAATTGGTTATTTTGTTTTACGATATTATCTGAGAAAGGTGATAAAAAAACAAAACAAAGACATCTTGAAATAGAGTACATTTCCACTTAAATTATAGCTTTCTGGCTTTGAATTTAAAGACACAAGTAATTAATCAGTTAAATGAGTCAATTATTACCTTCAATAAAGCAGGGTATGCAATTAGCATCTAATGAGGTCATTAGTGATTCAATAACAAAATACAGAAGGAAGGGGAACATTATTTAAATTGTCCTTTATGTAGTTTTTACTTTTTTATTTGTTCTTGTAAAGAGAATAAAATTTACAAAGGCGATTTACCTACATCGCAATAAAATCTAGCCAAAACATGAATAAGTAGTTAAATAAAACAAGTCTTGACTATTAGAAGAAAAGAAAAAAAAGATGATATATTGATTGTCAAACGACTTTGACTAATCCACTCGAATCAGAAATAATGAAAATGTTGAATTTGACAAGAATTTGAAAAATGATGCCAAATAACTGTATTATTGTTTCATTTTAAGCATTAAAATTTACCCCCCCCCAAAAAAAAACTAACTAATTGTCTACGTACTTAGCAATACAACTGCAGCTAATTCAGATTCGATGAAAACATTAGAAATGTCAATAAAAGTTTGAAACGCCGCTCCTGATTCGTTCGCAGCTGCCACAGTTTTTTATTATTTTTGCTTTTCCTGATTTTACGGCACTGAAGTGAAAGTTAAAGGTCTTTCCACACCCGCGAAAGCAAAATTATACATTCCAGTTATTTTCCAGGTTTCCCTGACTCGTTGGAACCATCAATCTGAACTATTGGAATTGACTAAATCATGAAGATATTCATCCCTTGGTGGTAAGTGGAAAAGGTGGGAAATTAAAAATGAATTAATCACCAGAGTCAAGCGCACTTTTTTCATATTTTTAAAATATATCAAAGATCATATTTTTACCAATTCAACAGAGATTGAGCAGGTACCTGAGGATTGGGCAGTTGCGTATGTTACTCCAATTTTTATAGGAGGTGATAAGAGTTGTCCCGGAAAGTATGGGCCAGTTAGTCTTAGTTCTGTAACGGGAAAATTCTAAAGTCTTATAAAAGAAGCTTTACAAAATAATTTACTAAACTATCATATCATATATTCTTCTAACATAATGGTTGGCTGATGTAATGAGTTGCCGTCAGCAGTAGGGTAGGCCAGCACTTCAAAGAAGTTTAAAGAGAGAACTAGATGATTTCCTGAAAATTAGAAGATGGGTTCAAATGTTTACTTTTTTCAATGATGGGTGTACATGGACAACTGAAGGAACAAATGATCCCTTGTTGTCCACAGGCTACGTTACATTCTGCATGCTGAATCAAAACAGGAATGAACCAAAGTTCCCTTTCATTATAAAATTATAACGTTTTTTTTTCCAAATACTAACAGCCTCACACTTGTTGATAACTCCATAAATTATATGCGTTATCCAATGTAGCAATGTATGAAACAGTGCCTAAACAACTTTCATTCACTTACGTCCCATAAAAAAGTTTAGTGTAAATAACAATTCAACTAATAACATAATTATAGGCAACATTTATTTTTAATATTTTTATAGTTTAATTGGACCTTAAACCCCCGATCATTGTTAATCAAATATTTTTATAGTTTAATTGGACCTTAAACCCCAGATCATTGTTAATCAAATATTTTTATAGTTTAATTGGACCTTAAACCCCAGATCATTGTTAATCAAATATTTTTATAGTTTAATTGGACCTTAAACTCCCCGATCATTGTTAATCAAATATTTTTACAAGCTCTAATTATATAAATCAAAAATATTTTTTACTTAACTCCTCTTTGGAAATCAAAATCAAATTTTGTATTTTGAGTCTCTTTGAACCACATGAATATATTACATTTTGTATATGTAGGTCCAATAAACCAATCTGAAGTTTTAAAACAGTTGAATAGACTTAAGCCTTTAAATGTTTTTGTTGTTCAAACCATATTTCTTACACATGTGTTTTCTAGTTGAATATCATGTAATACCAAATTCTCTGCATATTAATTTTTCCAACATTCAGTCAACTATTTTGGTGCCCTCTGGTGGATGCTTTACTAGTTTGTATGGATAATGTTGCAATATATTACACTAGCAGCATTACCCGCGTTGCCCAGATTTTAAAAAAGACACCCTACTCTCTCTGTTTTCCCATTCCATATTTCGATAGGTAAAAATATTTTGTGAATTTATGGAACAAACAAACAACCTTTGGTTTGATTTTTGAAAATAAACTAGGAACCTCTTTTAAATCAGGGCTTCCTTATGAACGATGTTTTTTGTTTTTCCTCCATTGGCAAGGATAAAGGGCCTTAATGGAGAATATTTAGGTTATCTTATAAACGTATTGTTCTAGGGAACAGGATAAGCCTAGCTCTATTCCCCCAATCCCTTCTCAAATATATAAAATTTCAAACATAAATATGTATGTAATATTATGTTGAATTTGCTTAAATGTGAAGTTAATATATGAATGTGATACGGTATTCACATTATGACATTGATGTATGAAATATACTACAAACAAAATGCAATATTGTATTTTATAATGTATCAAAAGAAAAATATATCCACTTCCAGGTATGAACCACCCAGAGGGGAAAAAAAGTAGAATAAAATACATACGCTGACGTGACTTTAATCTCATTAAAGTATTACAATGTAAGCCTTACTCTTTTCACGTAGTCTATTTCATGGTAGGCAGCATAATTTTATTTTATAGACTAGGCCTACTTTTTGCTTTTTCACATACACCATTCTAATTCTGTATATATTTCTTTTGTGTGTGAGGTTAAATATATGATGTATTAACAGATGTATAGTTAATTATCTATAACTAAATAGGCCTATAATGCTATATTCTAAATTAAATGTTAACTCAAACTTACCAAAACATGTCAACTCTGCATAGAATTTATTCGTACAATGTATGTTAACGATAAAATTACCGGTTCGCTAGCAGACGATAAACGCGTATATCAACGAAAAACTGTCGTTTTGCGCACCTTTACTGAGGGAATTGTGACCTGCGCAGTGAATGCACGCAAACAAACAATACGAGAGATTTTGAGTTTTATATAGAGATTAAAAGAAGCACGATATTATTATGGCGCAACTCCAACAGAATTTGACAAACTTAGTAAAGAAACAAAAAAATCCTTTAAACCACCTTGGTGTGTTTTGATAAAAATGTTAGTAAATAAATTTAACAAGAAAAAACTAATCAACTAACTACAATTAATAGAAGAAAAACATTAAATTTCCAAAACGTTATATCATGGATTAATTCATTACATAGCTCACACGGAATGAAAAACATCAATGACAATGTTTATTTCTTATTTCAGTCCTTCAGCTTGTTCACGTGTTTTTACGTTGTATTTGCCAATCAGATGTTATGGTCCAGTTTGTTTTCTTATCGGTCTGTTTCCGCAGAACATAACAGAAAAAATTATCTCAAGTTCTAGTCGAGTCTTGTTTAGACAGTCAAAGGTAGAAAAATATGTATGTATATATATCTTACACGAGCAAAAAATAAGGACTTATAAATCTTATTATCAAAAGGCTTTAAAGAATGGAAATAAAGTTCGAACTAAAACTTAATGTACATAGCACTAAATATATAAATATACGTCAGACTAACACAAGAGAAACATTTATTTGTTGATTATAATTAATAATAAATAATATGTTTTCCTGCTTTTTTGTTTTCATAAAATAGATCTCCACTTTAGCCCGTCAAAACCTAACTCTAAAGATGTGCAATGCTACCAATTTTTCATGCACCACTTGCACGATAGTTATGATCGAGGTTTCACTCGTTCAGGGCACTTTATATATATACACAAACACACATATATATATATATATATATATATATACTTGTACATTTAGACTTCCCGCCTACATATGATTTTTCGCGACAGATATAGCGCAGGTGCCTCACTGTGTAACTCTGCACTTACACAAAACAAACAGTCCTTAATTCTGTTTTCGTGGTCATCTCGTGACTAACTTGTATTGAAACAAAATGGTGTTGCTCACCCTTGATAAGCTTAAACTTGTATAATAAATTTAAAGCGTAATTTTACTAAACTTAATACTCTTTTTATGAGAATCTTTTGAAATATCTTAAACTAATAATAAAATTAGTCACAAAATATACATGTTCCTGTACTCTGACGAGGGCTACCTCGGAAATGAGGTTAAAGTTGAATGTAGAAAAAACAAGGAAGTAACACCTAGATTAAATATACCTGTGTACGAAAGCACTTTAAGCTAATACAATAGTAAATTGACAAACAACGACTTATCCAATGTTCTGTTAAAACACGTATTACGTTCTTTACATAAAAATATATTCATTATGCTTATAAATCATTGTTTTTCCATTTACTTCTAACCAGTTCGTTTTTTCGACCCCAAAATAAAACGTAAGAAAACATAAATAAAATAGAGCAAATTAGGACCGCCATTAAACAAAATTATTATTAATTATGCTTATCGTAAATACACAGAAATAACTTGCGAAAATAATTTACCCTCTTTTCAAATCATTGCGTATTTACATATACTAGCAAAGATACCTGAAAAGTCTACCAGAGGGATCGTGGACTAAATAATTTGAGTTGTAACACACGAATACTACCGTCCACCCACCCACACGTACAACACGCAGTTTTAAAAGACACATTCGTTTGGCGTCGGCTTCACGCACCTTGCTACCGAACTCCTCACTCGCTTGAGCCCTCATTTGAGGCATAAAGGTGATTAAATTTAAATGGCCGCCAAACTCAAATTATTCGCCCAATTCGATTTTTCGGGGTCTACCCGAGTTCCTCTACCAAATTTCATCATATCAACTTATATATACATAACTACATTCTTTAACCCTTCTTTTATTTTTCCTCTTATTTATTTTCCACCGGTTTCGTGAGTTCAAAGGTCACTCTTCGGGATGTAATTTTACATAAAAACATTCAAGTACCACTTTTCAACTAAACATAAATAACACGAATTAAATACATATTTTTCAGGTTGCACAAACATACAATACAATCTCTACATAAACACGTTAAAATATATTAAAAATAATTTAGTTTAGGCTTACCAAATATATTTTATATTCCTTTATAATTTTTTTTGTGACTAAAACATTACTTTTAATAATACTCTCTCCTATTATCACAGAAAATCAGTTTATTTCCTTAGTAATAGTTTTTACCGTTGCACAATTCCAACTAACATCAGCCCTCTAGTGACTCAGTGGTAAGTCTGCAGACTTACGACGCTAAAAATAGAATTTCCATAACCGTTGTGGACATAGCACAGATAGCCCATTGTGCTTAACTTACAAACGAACATTACTCAACTATTGTTCCCACTTCTTCTCCTTATTCTAATTTATATGTAATGTACACACAGATGTATGTGAGCATACCCCCCCCCCCCCTCCCCAGAGAGAAAATCGTGGCAAGCATATATAAAACTAACAGGAACAGGCCTAAATAAACGTATAGCAACAAAATGGCCAATATTTATCAGTACTGTATATAACATCTTATGTCGGTGAAGCGTCATCTGTAGAGATCGTATATTTGTGTAACACTACATCACAATAAGACTAAATAATTTTTAATAAATTTTTTTATTTTTTTAACTGGATAAAAAATACTTTTGATACTTAAATGTTAAAAAATAAAAGACAATATGAAAACTTGACTACTGCAAGTTTTACACAATAGCATTTCACGTACTGGACGCGTTTACAATTACTGTAGACAATAAAACATCCGACAAAATAACTGAATATACATTGATGTTGTAAAAGGAAAAGAAAAAAGCAGACCTTTGGTCACATTGCCAGCTTGCCATTTTATCATACTTCTGGAGTCCATTGCGATGGTTGCTACATAAAAAAAGCAGCTATTTACAAGGCAGTTAAGAATTAATTAATAAACTTGGTTTTCTTGTTTTGCTTTGTCATTGCTCTCTGCGTTGATTTGTTTCTTTGTTCCGGATATTCGCGCAAAACTACACAAAGGCTATCTGCGTTAGCCGTCCCTAATTTTGAACTGACAGACTAGAGAGAGAGCAGCTAGTCAATTCTTGGGGTACTCTAATCGAACAGTGAGGTTTGACCGTCTTTTTTTTTAAACACACCTACGGTCCGAAAGTGCGGAACGTGATTTTGAGGCAAAGGGACGCAAATCAAAGACTAGGACTTACAGTCCTGCCGGTTAACCACTTGGTCATGTCCGAACTTTATCTGTGTTGGTATAGTAATACCAGCACCGAATAAATTTAATCGGAAAGCGCACTAGCACTCTCTATGTAGGGATGAGACGGACGTTCATATAAAGCACTAAAAAAGTCATCTGGATTTTCTTCTCTAGAGGTCCCCAGAAGCCAGATATGAAGAGCTCTAGTCGCTCTATCTCCGGTGTATATGCCGCTTTTCAGTTATCTAGAGCGTCCCAAAGTCGAAAACTGGCTAATAGCCAAGACCGAGATTTCTCATTTTCGTTCATCATCATCTTTCTTCAACAGGCCTAGCACCTACCTAGTTCTAGCAATAACTATAATTTTATCATTTGATAGAGCAAAACAGTCTTCACGATATTTTAATACCTATTTTATAAATTCTGCATAGAATAATAATATAGTTTTAAAATAAACCCTATAACCCAATAACCCACTTACGCCATCGTATAAAAAGTAAACAAATAAGTATAATTTTCAGTAACATTTCCTAACCGAAACAAATTGATTCATGACAATTTTCAACGCTCCCAGTGTCTCAGCGATAAGCTTACGAGCTTATGCGTTATAAATTGGGGTTCGATAACTGTAGTGAACACAGCGCAGATAGCCCATTGTGTAGTTTTGCGCTTATACAAAAATTAAAATCAATTTTCAACGAAAAACAAACGATTCCAAGTGAAAGCTCAAGAGCATATAAAAATTAATATTACACAATTATCATTATCATTTTATACAGTTAATTGAATGGTGTTTATTCTCAACGTAAAAGGCATCGTATACGATACATAAACTAAATGGCCAGGTTCAGAGAGCCCAAGGTTTAGGCATAGCTGTCCTTCATTTATAACTGTTGAACAAAGTACACCTAAGAGGTCAGCAACATCTGCCAACTACATAGCTACTCTAAACCAAATAGCAAAACTGACTGTCACTTTCATAACACCCCACAGCTGAAAATGTGGAGTGTTTTCAGCATTTCGAACTTTGAACCTCCTAGTCCGTGGCCCATCAAGCTAACGCTGAAAATACATAAAATCTCAGTTTCCTTTTCAAACAAAAGAGAAGAAGATACCCTCCAGCCTATTTTTCTTAAGCTAAAGTTTGAAAATAAAATAAAGATGTATCATACTCCAGCAATCCCACCTACCTTCTGAGGAAGATAATACTGGATGGAATGATCGGTCAAAGAAGGCTACACGTTTTTGTTCACGCATGTAGAAATCGACACCCCTTGGGTTAAAGTGCGACGAACCACAACACAAAATACAAGGCAATATTTCACTCTGGCGGTAAGAACAACAGTCACAGCTTGCATCTAGCCCGGTAATGGACTTGCAATCCATAAAACGCAAAGAAGACATTCTTATTAGCTTTCTTTTTCGAAAGCTCTTCAGAGGAACAGTTCGACTAGCATGATCAGCAATGGTTGTATTACTGGCATCTTTGGAGGGATCTTTGTTAATGTAAAAATGACTTGGTCTCGCGGTAGACGACGAAGGAAGATATGAAGAAGAACTGCATGCTGACGATGATAATGGTTTTGTTAAAAAGGCATTTGATGAAGACACTTCGCGAGATATTGGTGACGATGACTTTCGAGAAGAAAGAGTTGATGAGTATTTGTAGTTCACTGGAAATGATGATTTCTCTGTTAGTGTAGGGTTATTGATGGCTTCAGCACACTCATTGTTCTTTTTGACCGTAACATGACATTCGCCTCCAAAATTTCTGCGTGAAACAGGACGGAATAGATCCAATTCGTTTGAACCGATAGACTTTTCAAGTTTCTCCTCCACTGGTTTGCTGGGTGTGAACTCATTTGGTAGTGAAGTGTGAAGAGTGACGGGGCTCTTCTTAGCCCGGAGCTGATGATAGAGGTCGTTGTACTGACTGATGTGGTATCCTAACTGTGATATTTGGGCCTGTAGCCAAAGCGAATGGCTGGCTACTTCTGCTCTGTTCAAGGACCATCTCCAGAAAGCACGATCATAGCTGTAAATATGGGAAAAAATTGAGTTTACTTAAAAAAAAAGGTGTGCTCCTTTAATTTCGTATGAAACTATACAAACAGATTTTAAAATATATAATTTGTATGTATAAGAATATATTTACGCTGTGATTTCTACAATCTGAAAATTTAACGTTTTTTTTTTGTTGTTGTTTAATTTACGTTTAAAGAATGAAATATGTGATAGTCAATTTCTTAATTTATGAAGTGTGGGGGCCCCCAGTGGCACAGCGGTATGTCTGCAGACTTACAACGCTAGAAACCGGGTTTCGATACACGAGGTGGGCAGAGCACAGATCACCCATTGTGTAGCTTTGTGCTTAATTACACGCAAAAAAGAGCAAACAAAAAGTACTTTTGTGTGTGCACTTAGCGATTATTTATTTTCACTGTAATTTGTTAAATTATTTTCTTTCTCTGGAATTTAATTACAAAAAAGGCACTTCTGAGTTGACAAAATATCTATTGTGCAACAGTCTAAACAAAATATTTACAGGTCGTTCCGTTCAGTCAGTATATCAAATATTAGCAGAAATGGTTAAAGATCTTGCTTTTTTAAAAAACTCAGAAATCGTTTAGAGAATAATGAAATGAAAAAGTGATTTTCTCCACCAGGTATTAAACAGGCTAACCTGCACTGAATAATACAATAAATACCTGTATGATGTTCATTCTAGTACACGCCCATAGTGGCAGCGTATGATGTTTGGCGGGAAAAGCTTTTTGTTCTAAGACACAAGTAGACTGGTCTATTATAAGAAGTTATTCAGCTATTATACGTAAAATATCAAATTACACACACATACATATATATATATATACCGTATTTTTCGGTGTATAAGACGCACTTTTTACCCCAAAATCTGCTTGAGTCCTATACACCGAAGGTATGAATAATATATATGTATATATACGATATACACAAGCCATGTGTAAATATATTTAAAAAGGCATGCATAGTTTAGTTCAATTGAATGTGTTATTTATAACAATATTAGTTTTTTCTTTCTTTTAAAAACATAACTATTTATAATGCCGAAAAATACGGTAAGTTTGTGTATATATAAATATATATCAAAATAGTTGCAGTC
>NW_013666176.1:428923-430072 GCF_000517525.1 Limulus polyphemus | reverse complement strand
CGAATAGTAGGACTAACCATCACGTTATAACACTTCCACAGCTGAAAGGGCGGGCATGGTTGGTGAGACAGATTGCGAGTCGAGCGCCCTAACCACCTGGCGATGCCGGGCCTAGTTGCAGTCCTAAAGTGAACAAACAGTAAAATGTTTCAGCTAAAAACTGTTATATGACCTGATGAAAAAACTCGGGACTTGCTGAAAGTTGACAGACAGTACACAGAAGTCACGATAAAACTAGACTTCCTATTATCTAATAAATAAATAAATGCATTATATACATCTATATGCACTACCTAGTTTTATTTCTTGTATGTTCTAATATACAGTAATGTAAATTTAATTTCCTGAAAATTATGTTCGCACGTCTTTTACTCTCAAAGCGTTCAAAATTTAATTTAACAGTGGAAAATAAAAATAAACTAAAATAAACCGCGTAAGTTTGTTTTAGAGTAAAGCCACACTGAACTTATCTACTATTTTCACCGCGAGGATTCGAACTCCGGATTTCAGCGTTATAAGTCCGTAAACTTACCGCTGTCCCACGGGGAGACAAATCGGTTCACACTAATAATAATAATAACACGTAATTAATGAAACGACATTATGTTGATTTTCATAAAAATGAAGAGTACTTGTCCGCTAAGTTAAAAGTTGGTACACCAAAATGAC
Source organism: Limulus polyphemus (assembly GCF_000517525.1). Taxonomy (NCBI): domain Eukaryota; kingdom Metazoa; phylum Arthropoda; class Merostomata; order Xiphosura; family Limulidae; genus Limulus; species Limulus polyphemus. The sequence continues at coordinate 429,403 of NW_013666176.1, read as the reverse complement.
TTAATGATCTAACGAAATACAAGAAAATTAAAAACATTCCATCATAGGTATATCTTTGATGAAAAAATTGCCTTGCAGACTTTTATCACTAGAACTTAATATAGCTATTATACGATTAAATTCATTGTTTTCTTTTAAAAAGTAAAATTAACAATATTTGCAATGCAGAAAAGCATAGATGAGCTAACCGTTTGTGCTATATAAAAAAAAATCATGAAACCGTGAGCCTATGCCTCACATTTACAGTAATTAGTAGGCCTACTTATCCACGTGCTCTAATGTAAATCAATGCCAAATTTGTGGACCGTTTTTGGTGAATTCCGTAAACGTGTTTTCGCAAAATACTCGGGTTCCCTTATGGGTTGGGTGAAAAGGTTTACGGCCCCGGCATGGCCAGGTGGTTAAGGCACTCGACTCGCAATCTGAGGGTCGCGGGTTCGAATCCCTGTCACACCAAATATGCTCGTCCTTTCAGCCGTG